>NC_054713.1:44623749-44887765 GCF_016097555.1 Gigantopelta aegis | reverse complement strand
AGAGAATTTTGCTGCTGTGAAATGGAAAGACGAGCACGTAAGAGAGTGAAACGCACGTTCTTGGGAATTAGTACGTAAGAAACAGAAAAAGGTTCCCAAGGGGAAACAAGAAGTAGGGCGAACCCGCTGACATTGTTCCAATGAGGGGAGATGGTGAAAGATAATGAAAAGAGAGAGAAGAGAAAGAGAAAGCGGGAGAGAGAGCGGGAGAGAGAGAGAAAGAGAGAGAGAGGGGGATAAGGAGAGGAGAGAGGAGAGAGAAGAGAGACGGAGGACGGAGAGAGAGGCGGGGGGAAAAAAAAGAGAGAGGAAGAGAGGAGGGAGGAAGGAGGAAGAGAGAGAGAGAGAGGGAGAGAGAGAGAGAGAGGAAGAGAGAGAGGTGAGGAAAAAGGAAACGGAGGGTAGAAAAGGGGGTTGATAGAGGAAGAGAAAGGGAGAGGGAAGGGAGGGGGAGAGAGGGGCAGGGGGACCCAATACCGCCCATATAACAGGGCCGTTGCATCAACCAATCTGATTAAAATCTGATTAAACTGTCGACTAATCCGCTATAGACGTTTTGCCGATATCAGAGGATTATTTTTTTTAACATTTGAATTTTCTTGAATAATAGGTTAGCACTTCACCCACAGATAGGCCGGGCAGTACATACCACGACCTTTGGGGAATCAGTCGTGGGACACTGATTGGAAAAGAGGGCGGGACGTAGCCCAGTGGTAAAGCGCTTGCTCGGTGCGCGGTCGGTCTGGGATCGATCCCCGTCGGTGGGCCCATTGGGATATTTCTCACTCCAGCCAATGCACCACGACTGGTATATCAAAGGTAGTGGTATGTGTATCCTGTCTATGGGATGGTGCGTATAAAAGATCCCTTGCTGCTACTCGAAAAGAGTAGCCCATGAAGTGGCGATAGAGGGTTTCCACTCTTCATATCTGTGTGGTCCTTAACCGTATGTCCGACGCCATATAACCGTGAATAAAAAAGTGTGTTGAGTGCGTCGTTAAATGAAACATTTCCTTCCTTCCTGATTAAAAAAACAACATAAGTCATTAGAGGGCGATCGATCCTCCAACCCGTCGCACTTCAGGCTCTACGGTGACCCTAACAACATGTAAACAGGGGAGGGCTAGTGGACCCTCGAGCTACTTCGGCTAGGGCTCTACCACTGATCTACCCCACCCCCCTCCTCCATTACTGACATTGGTCAGTCTAGCTTCCAACACATCGCGCCATGCCGAACAGGTGATATAGCAGCTGTTAAATATTATGTACGTACGTTCAAACTCCATCTGTTGTAACTCATTGGTCAAGGTAACTGCATGGTGGCACCTGTCAAATATTGCTATCAGTAATTACAGATATACATGCTTTACTCTTGTTCTGTCAACACTGTATGAGGTAAGTAATTAACAACATACAGTATATTGGGTTATATACTAGTTTATTATATAGCATTTAGTGAAATATCTTAAAATATCAGTCAAATGAAAGTGTTATCAGTCACTCAGTGACGATAACACATTTTAGAGTGAACATTTCACTATTTCACTCTAAAATGTGCTATCGTCACTGAGATACCGGTGTTTATTAAGTAGATAACATTTAATGAAATATCTTAAAATATCAGTGAAATAAAAGTGTTATCAGTCACTCAGTGACGATAACACATTTTAGAGTGAAAATTTCACTATTTCACTCTAAAATGTGTTGTCGTCACTGTAGAAAGTGTTATCTTCACTGTAAGAAAGCCGGAACTATTTTACTGCTGTCATTTTAAAAATAAAGGTAAATTGCCAAAAGTTACATAATAAATAGAAAAGTTCATGGGTTTTTTGTTGTCAAATATGATTTATATCTCATCTCGTGAAGTTTGCAATCATATCACACTCGTCGCACAAGCGCTACTCGTAAGATATGATTGCAAACTTTACTCGATGAGATATGAATCATATTTGATAAAAAAAAAAAAAATTATAATAACAACAGCAACAACAGTATGTAGTAGTAATACTAGTAGTAGTAGTACTAGTACTAGTAGTACTAGTACTAGTACTAGTAGTAGTAGTAGTAGCAGCAGTAGTAGGATCAGTAGTAGGAGCAGTAGTAGGAGCAGTAGTAGGAGCAGTAGGAGTAGGAGCAGTAGTAGCAGCAGTAGTAGGAGCAGTAGTAGGAGCAGTAGTAGTAGGAGCAGTAGTAGTAGCCGTAGGAGTAGCAGCAGTAGTAGGAGCAGTAGGAGTAGCAGCAGTAGTAGTAGCAGCAGTAGTAGCAGTAGGAGTAGGAGCAGTAGTAGGAGCAGTAGTGGAGTAGGAGCAGTAGGAGTAGCAGCAGTAGGAGTAGCAGCAGTAGTAGGAGCAGTAGTAGTAGGAGCAGTAGTTAGGAGTAGTAGCAGTAGGAGTAGGAGCCAGTAGTAGCAGCAGTAGTAGCAGCAGTAGTAGTAGTAGGAGTAGCAGTAGCAAGTAGGAGCAGTAGTAGGAGCAGTAGTAGCAGCAGTAGAGTAGGAGCAGTAGTAGGAGCAGTAGTAGGAGCAGTAGGAGTAGTAGTAGGAGGCGTAGAAGTAGTAGTAGGAGTAGTAGTAGGAGTAGCAGCAGCAGTAGCAGCAGTAGCAGCAGCAGCAGCAACAGCAGCAGCAGTAGTTGTAGTAGTAGTAGTAGTAGTAGTATGGGCAGTAGTTGTAGTAGCAGTAGCAGTAGTAGGAGTAGCAGTAGTAGCAGTAGTAGTAGGAGTAGTAGTAGTAGTATGGGAGTAGTTGTAGTAGCAGTAGTAGTAGGAGTAGTAGTAGTAGTAGTAGTAGTATGTAGCAGTAGTAGTAGTAGTTAGTAGTTGTAGTAGTAGTAGTAGGAGTAGTAGTAGTAGTATGGGCAGTAGTTGTAGTAGCAGTAGTAGTAGTAGTAGTATGGGCAGTAGTTGTAGTAGTAGTAGTAGTAAGAGTAGTAGTAGTAGTAGTAGGAGTAGTAGCAGTAGTAGTGGGAGTAGGAGTAGTAGCAGTAGTAGTAGTAGTAGTAGTAGTAGTAGTAGTAGTAGTAGTAGTAGTAGTAGTAATAGTAGTAGTAGTAGTAGTAAGAGTAATAATAGTAGCAGTATTTGCAATTGTAGTTTGGGGTTTTTCTGTTGTTTGTTGTTGTTGTTTTTGGGGGGGGGTCGGGGGGAGGGGTTGGAGGAGAGAGCAGATTTGTTGTTTTTTGTTGTTTTTAATGTCTATAGAAATTTTAAAATAGTGTCTTGATGTGAACGGGTTTTTTTTCCCCCACAGGTATAATGGGCTATGTATTCCTGTGCAGTATATTACTACTATTAAATACGTCAGTCATCGTGTGTATATATTTTATATGTGCCAATAAAAAACTAAAATAAAGAATTATTACTGTATATTATTTAAAGTATTTTTAATTTAATTAGTCAATGTATACGTATTTGATTTGATGACGATGTGTCTGGCACCTCGGTGTGCCCCACGGAAGGATAGGCTATTAAAGCTTGAATATCGACTTTAATTCTTACTTTAATATTTGGTTCTAAAGCAAAATGCAAACATGACTAAAGGTTTTATAAACTCCTTGGTTTAAATTACTTTTACTAAATATCGGCAATTAGGCAGGCCTACCTTTATACATCGGTGCAAACTGCAATTAAATCTAGTCGCCGTTAATTGTACGTAGTAATTAACACTCACCAAATTACTGTATCATTAGTAGCTGACTTTGACGTAGCATACGATATTAGGCTAATGAAGAAAGGGTTTTTTTTTTCCCAAAAGAATAATACTTTATTTTAATATCATAGGCCTAATGCTTTATTCGCATTAGGCCTGGTGAACCTAAAGCTCAATATTAATATTTTTATTTTCTTCAATATTAATTTTATTAATAGTTTTATAACAAGCTTAACATAAAATTAACACATACACGCACTTTTGTTACACTACAGACATAGTGTGCATGTGTAATAACAACAAATATAATAGTGATAATACACGGATACACTTCCTAATATGTTTGGGGGGTTTTGGGGTTTTGTTTTTTTATCTTTGAAGATACCGCCGTGATCAGGGGATCTTGCTGGAGGAAAACAAACAAAAGTGTGAGCGCAAGGAATTTTGGGTATAAACGCCGACGTCCTTCAACAAAGGTCAAGGCCGGGGCAAAGCGAAAGGTTGTTTGGATCACTCGGTGTGGTGGTAAAATGTCGCAACCAAAAGAAGAAAAGGCGGCGAAAATCCCTAAGGGGATAAAGTTCCTGTTCGGGGGTGGAGCTGGGTGAGTGATGTTTGTATTTCAGTTGTTGCAGGATAAATCGCTCTACTTTCATTCACACAGCTGATGCAGCCCTTCGATCATGAACACTGAACAGCCAGCAACTTGAACAGCTGATTCTTGACCCGCTGTCACAAACAATGGGGTAGGAGTGAACCCAGGTCCGTGTGGGGCGGGTGGCAGGCCCGTAGGAAGTGGGGGTTGGGGGGAGCCTGTGCCCCAACTTGAGGGCGAAAATTTAGCTTGTGCATACACCACAAGAGACCCTGTCCCCACTATACAGACTGCCCCCTCAGTCCGAAGGGCCTAAGTAAGTGTGGTTCTTTCAGTTAATGTGCCCCGCCCACTACCCCCCCCCCCTCATTGCAGATATTGTTCCTAACCACCACAGGTTATGCAAATGCCATAGCAGTGTGTGTGTGTGTGTGTGTGCGTGTGTGCAAATTCCTTGTGATTGGACCAATCAATGCCAAAATAAAAAAAGAGTTTATGTGACTGGGTGTGAATACACCCCTGTTATAGCCCTCATGCATGTGCAATGCAAAAAGACTTACAAAGAGGCTGCTTTGTTGTCTAGCAGAGCCTAAGAGACCTTTGTGAATTAGGCCCCAGGTCATCTATGTACAAAAAATACACAGACCAATAGCATAGTCCATACCTGTATCGGCAACTTAGTTTTACAAATTCAGTTGATGGCAGACTTATGTATTAGCTTAAATAGATCATAGATACATGTTTTGAGTTGCATCCCTCAAAAACACATGGATTTGTCCCAGTAAAGGATGTGAGTAGTTTGCCCCTTCCTTCTTTTACATCATCAACATCTCTCTCTCTCTCTCTCTCTCTCTCTCTCTCTCTCTCTCTCTCTCTCTCTCTCTCTCTCTCTCTCTCTCTCTCTCTTTTCTATCCATCTCTCCCCCTCCATCCCTTCCTCCCTCTCTCCTGCTCTCTCTGTCTGTCTCTTTCTCTTTTCTCTCTCTCTTCTCTTGTTTTTCTCTCTTCTCTTTCTCTCTCTTGCTATCTTATCTCTTCTCTCTTTCTTCTCTCTCTCCTCCCTCCCTCTCTCTATGCCTGTCTCTCTCTGTCTCTCTCTCTCTCTCTCTCTCTCTCTCTCTCTCTCTCTCTTTTCTATCCATCTCTCCCCCTCCATCCCTTCCTCCCTCTCTCCCTCTTCCGCTCTCTCTGTCTGTCTCTTTCTCACTTCTCTCTCTCTTCTCTTGTTTTTCTCTCTTCTCTTTCTCTCTCGCTATCTTCTCTCTTTCTTCTCTCTTTCTTCTCTTTCTTCTCTCTCTCCTCCCTCCCTCTCTCTCTGTCTGTATCTCTCTATGCCTGTCTCTCTCTCTCTCTCTCTCTCTCTCTCTCTCTCTCTCTCTCTCTCTCTCTCTCTCTCTCTCTCTCTCGTCCCTCTCATTCTTCATAAATTCTGCCAGTGGTATTTTGAACTCGGCTTGAAGAACTGAGAGTGAGGATATCACTTCATAATTTAAAAAGATAACTGCCAAAATTACAGGAATGCAGTTGAAAAATTCAGAAAGTAGTTATTTTACATACATGTATGATTTTAAAATGCCATAGCCATTTTTTTCTTTCTTTTGTAACACTAATTTGCTTTACAGTTTAACGAGTAAATATTGCATGGCCTGATAACTGACCTCTGACCTGACCACACTTCTTGACAAACACAATTTAGGGTTTGTCTCTGTCGCTCGTGTCTGTGACTTTGTTTACATGCAGGGACTATAGGACAGCTTACTAAACATATTTGTACAGAGCTCTTCAACAGTGAGAAAAGAAACATTGGAGAATTACATGAACATTTCTGTGTCACATGTCTTTGATCTTATTTTCAGGCCTTCACAAATTGCATCAATGATTGTAAAAATGTGTCGAATGGGTCGAATGAGCGAAAGTAAAGTTTGTTTTATTTAATGACGCCACTAGAGCACATTGATTTTTTATTTTATCATCGGCTATTGGACGTCAAACATATGGTCATTCTGACACTGTTTTTTAGAGGAAACCCACTGTCGCCACATAGGCTACTCTTTTACGACAGGCAGCAAGGGATCTTTTATTTGCGCTTCCCACAGGCAGGATAGCACAAACCCTGGCCTATGTTGAACCAGTTATGGATCACTGGTCTGTGCAAGTGGTTTACACTTACCCATTGAGCCTTGTGGAGCACTCACTCAGGGTTTGGAGTCGGTGTCTGGATTAAAAATCCCATGCCTCGACTGGGATCCGAACCCAGTACCTACCAGCCTGTAGACCGATGGCCTAACCACGACGCCACCGAGGCCAGTACATCAGTGATTGTTTTTTTATAATGTTTTTACTATGGTTCGTTGTCGTACAGTGTCGAACATCAACACTTACCCTCAAACAAATACCACAGTGACTATATTATGTATATTCTCAGTTTGGTGAATAAATATCAGGCCTCAGTGAATTGAACATTTACATAAACCATTTATGGGTTACATCAAAACTAATTCAGGTAACCCATTTCACTTTTACTCATCATAACCATGTAAATGATGTCATAAATTCAATGTACGAACGAAAAAATGGTTACGCAAAACTATGTGTGAGTGACGCGCGAACGAAACTATCGCTCTTGCTATTTTCAGAAGCCTGAATATGTTGTTTTAAATGATATTACAGATGCATAAATTCATTGTGCTGTATTCTCGACACCTACCGGCCTTAAGACAGATAGCTTAACATGTATAACATTGAGGGATGTTCGCCACTCGCATGTAAATAGAAAATAACTAGTTAATGACATAGGATATCAATTGGCTTTATCCTGTGATGGTAAGAATGGGAATTTCTCATTTGGCCTGAACAGGATAACGCCGATATCCTATGTCATTGACTAGCTAATATCTTTATCCTGCGGACCATAAAAATTATAGAGAAAAGCTTTTATTTCTGTTATGTCAGCTACTGTACATTGTATGATGACTTAGAGGTAAAATGAACAATTTTGTAATGTAGCTATGTGTGTGACATCACATGCATGTAAGGTCAAATGTCTTCTTTTTTTTTTGTAGAATGGCAGCAACAATTTTTGTTCAACCCCTGGACTTGGTGAAAAACCGAATGCAGTTGAGTGGTAAGTTTAAAAAACATATTTGTACAACCCCAACTCTAACACTGCCTTATTCCGAGTTTCATAGTCACAAATTTTTTTAATTCTAAAATACTGGATCTAATCTAAAATGTGACTGTCTAAAACACTGGATCTAATCTAAAATGTGACTGTCTAAAACACTGGATCTAATCTAAAATGTGACTGTCTAAAACACTGGATCTAATCTAAAATGTGACTATAAACACTTTTTCTTTTACATGTGTATAAGACTTCTTGCTACTTATCAATAACAAAAATGAATTATTTCATTTCATTTTATTTTTGTGCTTATATATGATATCTAATTAATGTTCAAGTTTGCTGTCCTAGTCACATATCTCATCTGGGTAAAATATCCAAACATTACCCCCCTATTAGGGTTAGAGATAGATTTAGTGTTAGAGTGAGGCTCCCTTTTGATACATGCATGTACATGTATCAGTATAATGGGGGTAACAGGTGGAAGTCTTTCTCTGAAGTATGTGTCCAGGACAGTGGGTTAGTTGTTAGTGAGAGAGTAAGTCAGTGTATTAATCATACATCTCCCCACACAAGGCAAATTCGCCAATTGCAAATTTTGAAAACAATTGGCACATTTTATTTTGAATTTGGTGAACTAATTTTACTACATTTTATTAGAAAATAACCAGTTTTCTGCCATTTTTTGAAGTTTAATAGATAATTTATCGAAACTTTGTGTTCACCCAGAGATAGCCCTGTCACAGAACTGTGCAATCTCGCTCGGTGTTAAAAAAAAAAAAATCTTTGTAAAATGTTATATTTCTCAACTCTGTGAGATGTTTGATTCTTCCAGGTGAAGGCGGGAAATCGAAGGAACATAAAACCAGTCTGCATGCCATTCGGAGTATTATGAAGAACGAAGGTTTAAGAGGAATGTACACAGGGTTTGTATTATGTATATCATATTTTAGAAGATTTTACAGTGTCATCATTTCTGCTACTACATATAGATCTGGGTGAGCAGACCATTCCACCAAATTATCTTTTAAATTTCCGGGGGCAGGACGTAGTTCAGTGGTAAGGCGAGCACAGTCGGTCTAGATCCGATCTCCGTGGGCCCACTGGGCTATGTCTCATTCCAGCCAGTGCACCACAACTGGTATATCAAAGGCTGTGGTATGTGCTACCCTGTCTGTGGGATGGTGCATGTATAATAACCCTTGCTACTAATGGAAAAAATGTCACCTTTCATAAACTTGGGTGAGGGGTCATCCCAATCTCTTATCTCTCACTCAACCAAGTGTCAAAATATAACTGGGTTACACAGCAAAATTAAAAAAAAAAAGTTTTTCCTGATCACTTTCATAAACATTCAAGCATGCTTCATGGCTATAACCATTGTTTCATAACACGTGAAGAGTTTTTGTGGACTTGTCTATACCACTTGTCAGGGCCATACCTACATGTAGTAGGGGGAAAGGAAGGAGATACTTGACCTGATACAAAAAAATGCCCTTTTTATTTATTCATTTTTCACAGGCCCCCAGTTACATTTGATGGACTTGAATATGCTACTGGTCAGGGTCCTATGCGGCAGAGGGCAAAGGAGGGGAGTAGGTGCCCCACTGGAAAGAAAAACAAGGGCCATTTTTATTTATTCAATTTTTCACTGACTGGTTGTATTGAGCAAGTTTCATTCATCCATTAATTCATTTCAACTTATTTTCGTGCTCATATCCAATTAACATTCAAGCATGCTGTTCTGGACACACACCTCAGCTATCTGGGCAGTCTGTCCAGGACAGTGAGTTAATGTTTAGTGAGAGAGAAGAGGGAGTAGTGGTCTTACACCTACCCATTGAGTCATTAAAACTCACTCTGGGTGGGAGCCGGTATCGGGCTACGAACCCTGTATCTACCAGCCTTATGTCCGATGGTTTAACCACGACACCACCGAGGCCAGTGTTGGGTTCATCCCTGCTTGTTTTTCGTAACCTATTTTCTAGTTGTTTTTGTTTTGTTACAGATTGTCCGCTGGTCTCCTGCGACAAGCCACCTACACGACAACTCGACTCGGGATCTACACAACCTTGTTCGAGATGTTTTCAAAGTATGTATAGTAAATCAGTAATTTGAATATGTGTTAAATGCTTATGTTGATTTGAAAGGAAATGTTTTATTTAACGATGCACTCAGCACATGTTATTTACAGTTATATGGCATCAGTCTTATGGTTAAGGACCACACAAATGTTTAATTACTGTTATATGGTTACGGACCACACAGATAATTAGAGAGGAACCCGCTGTCACCATTTCATGGGCTACTCTTTTCGATTAGCAGCAAGGGATCTTTTATATGCACCATCCCAAAGACAGAATAGTACATACCACGGCCTTTGTTACACCAGTTGTGGAGCACTGGCTGGAACGAGAAATAGCCCAATGGGTCCACCGACGGGGATCGATCCTAGACTGACCGCGCATCAAACGAATGCTTTACCATGAGCTACGTCCCGCCCTTGTGTTGATTTGAGTGTTAAGCAGTTTGTATATGTAGTTTCCAACAACTACTACCCCAAATACATGTGAGTACATAAATGCAAACAGACATGCTCACATGAGTAAAAGTATTCCAAGGTGGTGCATAGCCCAGTGCTTGTTTGATGTATGGTCTGTCAAGGATTGATCCCTATCAGTAGGGCTATTGGACTATTTCTCATTCCAGTCGGGGAGGTTTGGGACGTAGCCCAGTGGTAAAGCGTTCGCTTGATGCACAGTCGATCTAGCATTGGTGGGCCGATTGGGCTATTTTTCATTCCAGTCGGGGAGGGGTGGGACGTAGCCCAGTGGTAAAGCGTTCGCTTGATGCACAGTCGATCTAGGATTGATTCACATTGGTGGGCCGATTGGGCTATTTCTCATTCCAGTCGGGGAGGGGTGGGACGTAGCCCAGTGGTAAAGCGTTCGCATGATGCACAGTCGATCTAGTATTGATTCACATTGGTGGGCCGATTGGGCTATTTTTCATTCCAGTCGGGGAGGGGTGGGACGTAGCCCAGTGGTAAAGCGTTCGCATGACACACAGTCGATCTAGGATTGATTCACATTGGTGGGCCAATTGGGCTATTTCTCATTCCAGCCAGTACTCCACAGCTGGTGTAACAAAGGCCATGGCATGTACTATCCTGTCTGTCCGATGGTGCATATAAAAGATCCCTTGCTGCTAATAGAAAAGTGTAGCCCATGGAGTGGCAACAGTGGGTTTCTCTCTAATTATCTGTGTGGTCCTTAACTATATGTCCAACGCCATATAACTGTAAATAAAAATTTGTTTCTTTTGTTTTAAACATTATTCCATTCATGGCTGGCTAGGTGCTTACCGGCTTGTTTAAGTGATTATCTTTGTACAGGTAGATCTGTCATCTGTCCAGGGGGCGGGTCATGGCTCAGTGGTACAGCATAATGCACGATCGATCTAGGATCAATTCACATTGGTGGGCCGATTGGGCTATTTTTCATTCCAGCCAGTGCTCCACAGCTGGTGTAACAAAGGCTGTGGTATGTACTATCCTGTCTGTGGGATGGTGCATATAAAAGATCCCTTTGTGCTAATTGAAAAGAGTAGCCCATGAAGTGGCGACAATGGGTTTCCTCTCTCAATATCTGTGTGGTCCATAGCCATATGTCCGACGCCATATAACCGTAAATAAAATTAGTTGAGTGTGTCGTTAAATAAATAAAAAAATCCTTCCTTCCTTCCTCTTTGAAATGGACCACTTCGTGGTGACAGCGGGTTTCTTCTCTCAATATCTGTAAACAAAGTGTTAATCCAGTTGGATGAACTGTTTAACTTTGCAATGAAAGCAGGAACTCGGGATAATGTCAACTGCAATTAGTGTGTCCATTTTTTTGTCAAATTAATTACTTTCAACTATGTTATTAAAAAAAAGTGTTGAATAACAGTGTATTTTATTTCAGGGATGAGACGCTGCCTAACTTTGTTAAATATTGATGTTTTAATTTTATTTATATTACACACCAGTGTAAGATATACACTCATGTCATAACAATTACTCAATATCTAACTCGCTTAATATTTGCACACGCAGACTGGCGGTGTAATTTATTTTAATATGTATGATGTCGATATTTGAATAATGTCACTATGCATCTCCCTGCAGTAAAATAAACTGGGTGCACGATGTGTCCGTTTTCCGAATGCTAGAAAATATTGAGTGAAAATTTGCTGTTAAAAATGTTTTGTTGAGAGATTAGTAATGTATCTAACCATGTTCATGAACAGTGTTGGTATTTGACTCACTTTTGCTCGTCAGATACCAAAACTGTTCACTCATTTCATAAAAATGGTGTGACAGGCAAGCTCGTTTAGTATTCTGTATGTATTTGACCGTGTTGTAATAAATGTGTCAAGTAATAGTTGTTGTTGAATAATGGTCTGTTTTATTTCTCAGGGACGACAAGCCACCTAACTTCATGATGAAGGCTGGTATCGGGATAACGGCCGGGGCGATTGGAGCGTTTGTGGGAACACCGGCCGAAATTTCTCTGATACGAATGACGGCGGATGGGAGGTGTGTAGATAAAAACATGTGCTCTAGTGATGTCGTTAAGCAAAACAAACTCCATTTTTTCTCATGGGGCTGAATAATTGATTACAATGACAGTAATGTTGAATATTATTAACCCTGAAACTGCGTGTAGAATATTGGCAGTGTATTATTAACCCTGAAACTGCGTGTAGAATATTGGCAGTGTATTATTAACCCTGAAACTGCGTGTAGAATATTGGCAGTGTATTATTAACCCTGAAACTGCGTGTAGAATATTGGCAGTGTATTATTAACCCTGAAACTGCGTGTAGAATATTGGCAGTGTATTATTAACCCTGAAACTGCGTGTAGAATATTGGCAGTGTATTATTAACCCTGAAACTGCGTGTAGAATATTGGCAGTGTATTATTAACCCTGTAACTGCGTGTAGAATATTGGCAGTGTATTATTAACCCTGAAACTGCGTGTAGAATATTGGCAGTGTATTATTAACCCTGAAACTGCGTGTAGAATATTGGCAGTGTACTTACACATTCTTTTTCTTTTGTCGGGGACGAGACATAGCCTACTGGTAAAGAGCTTGCTTGATGCACGGTTGGTTTGGGATCGATCCCTGTCAGTGGGCCCATTGGGCTATTTCTCGCTCCAGCCAGTGCACCATGACTGGTAAATCAAAGGGCATGGTATGTGCTATCCTGTCTGTGGGATGGTGCATATAAATGATCCCTTGCTACTAATGGAAAAATGTAGCAGGTTTCCTTTCTAAGACTTGCCAAATGTTTGACATCCAATAGCCGATGATTAATAAATCAGTGTGCTCTAGTAGTGTTGTTAAACAAAACAAAACAGACAAACTTCTTCTGTCCGTATTATTCAGTAATTGCACAATACATGACTTTGTCTATTAGTGTTGTATGAAGTGCTCCTATTGGCAATGGTTAGTGATTTACTACTTGTTAACTCGGTACATACATGTGTGTATTAGTCTTGTATGAAGTGCTCCTACTGACAATGGTTAGTGATAATTTACTTGTTAACTCGGTACATACATGTGTGTATTAGTGTGTACGAAGTGCTCCTACTGGCAGTGGTTAGTGATAATTTACTTGTTAACTCGGTACATACATGTGTGTATTAGTGTTGTATGAAGTGCTCCTACTGGCAGTGGTTAGTGATAATTTACTTGTTAACTCGGTACATACATGTGTGTATTAGTGTTGTATGAAGTGCTCCTACTGGCAGTGGTTAGTGATAATTTACTTGTTAACTAGGTACATACATGTGTGTATTAGTGTTGTATGAAGTGCTCCTACTGGCAGTGGTTAGTGATAATTTACTTGTTAACTCGGTACATACATGTGTGTATTAGTGTTGTATGAAGTGCTCCTACTGGCAGTGGTTAGTGATAATTTACTTGTTAACTAGGTACATACATGTGTGTATTAGTGTTGTATGAAGTGCTCCTACTGGCAGTGGTTAGTGATAATTTACTTGTTAACTCGGTACATACATGTGTGTATTAGTGTTGTATGAAGTGCTCCTACTGGCAGTGGTTAGTGATAATTTATTTGTTAACTCGGTACATACATGTGTGTATTAGTGTTGTATGAAGTGCTCCTACTGGCAGTGGTTAGTGATAATTTACTTGTTAACTCGGTACATACATGTGTGTATTAGTGTTGTATGAAGTGCTCCTACTGGCAGTGGTTAGTGATCATTTACTTGTTAACTCGGTACATACATGTGAGTATTAGTGTTGTATGAAGTGCTCCTATTGGCAGTGGTTAGTGATCATTTACTTGTTAACTCGGTACATACATGTGTGTATTAGTGTTGTATGAAGTGCTCCTACTGGCAGTGGTTAGTGATCATTTACTACTTGTTAACTCGGTACATACATGTGTGTATTAGTGTTGTATGAAGTGCTCCTACTGGCAGTGGTTAGTGATAATTTACTTGTTAACTCGGTACATACATGTGTGTATTAGTGTTGTATGAAGTGCTCCTACTGGCAGTGGTTAGTGATCATTTACTTGTTAACTCGGTACATACATGTGAGTATTAGTGTGTATGAAGTGCTCCTACTGGCAGTGGTTAGTGATAATTTACTTGTTAACTCGGTACATACATGTGTGTATTAGTGTTGTACGAAGTGCTCCTACTGACAATGGTTAGTGATAATTTACTTGTTAACTCGGTACATACATGTGTGTATTAGTGTTGTATGAAGTGCTCCTACTGACAGTGGTTAGTGATAATTTACTTGTTAACTCGGTACATACATGTGTGTATTAGTGTTGTATTAAGTGCTCCTACTGGCAGTGGTTAGTGATAATTTACTTGTTAACTCGGTACATACATGTGTGTATTAGTGTTGTATTAAGTGCTCCTACTGGCAGTGGTTAGTGATAATTTACTTGTTAACTCGGTACATACATGTGTGTATTAGTGTTGTATGAAGTGCTCCTACTGGCAGTGGTTAGTGATCATTTACTACTTGTTAACTCGGTACATACATGTGTGTATTAGTGTTGTATTAAGTGCTCCTACTGGCAGTGGTTAGTGATAATTTACTTGTTAACTCGGTACATACATGTGTGTATTAGTGTTGTATGAAGTGCTCCTACTGGCAGTGGTTAGTGATAGTTTATTTGTTAACTCGGTACATACATGTGTGTATTAGTGTTGTATGAAGTGCTCCTACTGGCAGTGGTTAGTGATAATTTACTTGTTAACTAGGTACATACATGTGTGTATTAGTGTTGTATGAAGTGCTCCTACTGGCAGTGGTTAGTGATAATTTACTTGTTAACTCGGTACATACATGTGTGTATTAGTGTTGTATGAAGTGCTCCTACTGGCAGTGGTTAGTGATAATTTACTTGTTAACTCGGTACATACATGTGTGTATTAGTGTTGTATGAAGTGCTCCTACTGGCAGTGGTTAGTGATAATTTACTTGTTAACTCGGTACATACATGTGTGTATTAGTGTTGTATGAAGTGCTCCTACTGACAGTGGTTAGTGATCATTTACTTGTTAACTCGGTACATACATGTGTGTATTAGTGTTGTATGAAGTGCTCCTACTGGCAGTGGTTAGTGATCATTTACTTGTTAACTCGGTACAAACATGTGTGTATTAGTGTTGTATGAAGTGCTCCTACTGGCAGTGGTTAGTGATAATTTACTTGTTAACTCGGTACATACATGTGTGTATTAGTGTTGTATTAAGTGCTCCTACTGACAGTGGTTAGTGATCATTTACTTGTTAACTCGGTACATACATGTGTGTATTAGTGTTGTATGAAGTGCTCCTACTGGCAGTGGTTAGTGATAATTTACTTGTTAACTGGTACATACATGTGTGTATTAGTGTTGTATGAAGTGCTCCTACTGGCAATGGTTAGTGATAATTTACTTGTTAACTCGGTACATACATGTGTGTATTATAGTGTGTATGAAGTGCTCCTACTGGCAGTGGTTAGTGATAATTTACTTGTTAACTCGGTACATACATGTGTGTATTAGTGTTGTATGAAGTGCTCCTACTGGCAGTGGTTAGTGATAATCTACTTGTTAACTCGGTACATAGGGGAGGAACGGGTTAGTTGAGCCAATTTTTACTCTTAACAAGTCCTGTGCTTGAATTAAGATATGCTAGGTGATGGTTTATAGTGTAATGTTTGCAGTATACAGTTGTGCACACATTCTAGTCAAGTTATCACATGTTAGTCGTGTACCTGCATAATAGTGGATTATCAAACATTTTATGAAAAACAGCTCAAATAACCCACCTTCTGGGGTAAGATGTGCCAGGTCAAGGGGCAAGTTGATCAATATACTGTACTGTACTTGAAGATTGTTTTATTCGAATGCAAACAAATTCAAATATGATAAACATCGTAATTTGAAACTCCAAACATATTAAGCATATAGGAATGTCTGATAAACATATTGTGAATAAGACTGAAAACGTTATTTTGAATAGCCTATGTCTCTCTACAATAGCCTACTACGAGAGATTTCTCGAGAACATATCTCACAAATAATAATATACTTTCATGACTATATAACACACTATCAATCACATTAAATCATAGAATAAAGTCAATAAGAATGCATTAACATTTGAGAACTAACTTCAAATCCTGTCTCAAACACAAATTACTTGAAAGTTCTATCTTGACACGTTATTCAGTATCTCTACAAGTCCAACTTAGTAAGATCACACATTAAGATTGTTTTATTCAAATGCAAACAAATTCAAACATAATGAACATAGTAATTTTAAAATCTAAACATATTAAGCATATAGGAATGTGTGATAAACATATATTGCGAGTAAGACTGAAAATGTTCTTTTTGAATATGGAAAAAACATACTGGAAAAAAAGATAATAGGGGTAAGTTGATCATATTTAGAAAGCACAATGGGGTAAGTTGTTGCATGGATCAACATACCCCAATCAGACTGGCACAACTTGCCCATACTGGCCATTTTAATATTTTAATCCATGCTGTTAAAATGATGGTACAAACGTAACCCAAACTGTTCATGGAAATACACAGTAAAACAATGTTTTAATCACAAATCGGGGAACATGCAAAATATTTATGATTTTTTTGATATAAATTAATATATCTTGAGTGATGCATGTTACTTTCTCCTGTGTTAAAATATCTTTTTTAACGCAAAATTTACACAAGTGTGCCTGTTGCTTGACCATTACATCATGGAGGCACAGGGTCATGACCTCTCCAAATATGGTGCCAAATGTCACATGTCTCTAGTCAGAAACCAATGGGAAGGGGTGGATCAATTAACCCCTCCCTCCCTACATGTGCGTATTAGTGTTGTATGACAGTGGTTAGTGATAATTTACTACTTGTTAATTCGGTACATACATGTGCGTATTAGTGTTGTATGAAGTGCTCCTACTGACAGTGGTTAGTGATAATTTACTACTTGTTAACTCGGTACAAACATATACAGTAGAATCTCATTGGCTCGAACACTGTCAGTGCATCAAAGTCTGTTCGACGCATTGGGTAGTTCGAACCATGCATTCGGCTGTTGTCGGGTGTTTCTGTAACACAAAAAACAATCAGAACACCTTGCATATTTCCGTAAAACTGGCTTGGGCGACATGGTCCGATTGACTCATGAGTAACGAAGTCGCCGTCAAATGTCGGATGAGACACATGTTTGTAACTATTATTTATCACCGTTAAATAAACAAATAACAAACACACTGGTTGTCTGTATTTATAATATTTATTAATTTAAAAAATCGTTCTTTATGTTGTAGAATATTTTGCGACATATTGACAACGTTGAGAAAAAATGAAAATGCACGAAGCACAGGTGGAGGCCCATTACCTGTTATTGTTGCAATCACTACATTACATTGATCTCTCCTGTATTTCAAGTTAATAACAAAATATGCTGACGCTCATGCAAGAGTAGCGATTAAAATGATTAAAGTAAACCAGCGAGGCCTGCCTAGGCTAACGATTATTGTAGTACAATTGTCAGTACTAAAAAGATAATTACCGATAGGTGCTAAATAAACAACACAATAAGCTGGCATATGATATAGGATTAATTCGTGAAAGGCTCAATGAAAAATTTGTACATAAATATTTTTTAATTATTTCTTCGGATAGACTTAGTCGTTCCGAGCTAAATATGTTTGATTTTACAATTCAGACCAATAAACTGGTTCGAGAGTAAGCTACTGTTCGACCTCAGGGGTATTCGACTAATCAGCACCAAAATAAAAGGGTGTAACATAGAGAAAAAATCGGGACATTGTTCTTGGTTTGAGAATACCGGTAGGTTCGACCATTGGCCGTTCAAGCCAATGAGATTCTACTGTATGTATTAGTGTTGTATGAAGTGCTCCTACTGGCAGTGGTTAGTGATCATTTACTTGTTAACTCGGTACATACATGTGTGTATTAGTGTGTATGAAGTGCTCCTACTGGCAGTGGTTAGTGATCATTTACTTTTTAACTCGGTACATACATGTGTGTATTAGTGTTGTATGAAGTGCTCCTATTGGCAGTGGTTAGTGATAATTTACTTGTTAACTCGGTACATACATGTGTGTATTAATGTTGTATGAAGTGCTCCTACTGGCAGTGGTTAGTGATAATTTACTTGTTAACTCGGTACATACATGTGTGTATTAGTGTGTACGAAGTGCTTCTATTGGCAGTGGTTAGTGATCATTTACTTGTTAACTCAGTACAATTCTCAGCCCAGATTTTCAAAGCTATCTTAGTGCTACGACATCGTAAAAATGTCATTCTCTGTGGATGTGCCTTTGTGACGTCATAGCTTACGATGTTTTTATAATATCATAGCGCTAAGACAGCTTCGAAAAACTGTAGCCAGGGCTCTTATACATAGTTCACTCTAAATGGATGATGATTTAATTGTTGTATTAGGAAGTGTGTTTTTTAATTCTCCAGACACATGTACAGAGAATCACTGGTTCGAATCCCATCAGAGGATGTTGATTTATGTGTTACACCTATTCTTTTTTTTCTTCTCTATTTTAGACTCCCGGTTAATGAAAGAAGAGGTTATAAAAATGTGTTCAATGCTTTGTCCCGGATAGTTCAGGAAGAAGGAGTTCTAACATTGTGGAGGGTAACGACATTCAGTTTAATATATTACATTTCTTTATAATTCAAGCATGCTGCCCTTGACATTAAAAAAACCTAAAAAGTCCACAAGGCAACATTATCAATAATTTCATTTTTATAAAGCCTAGATCACATTAGACAACTGGACAGTGCGTTGCGTCATGCGCTAAGATCACATTAGACAACTGGATAATGTGTTGCGTCATGAGCCAAGATCACATTAGACAACTGGATAGTGCATTGCATCATGAGCCTAGATCACATTAGACAACTGGACAATGTGTCACGTCATGAGCCAAGATCACATTAGACAACTGGACAATGTGTCGCGTCGTGAGCCAAGATCACATTAGACAACTGGACAATGTGTCGCGTCATGAGCAAAATCACATTAGACAACTGGACATGAGCCAAGATCTGTTCACACTAAACGATGTCCGTCGTCGATAAGTGAATATATTCGGTCTTGTCGAGCCAACTAAAAATCTGTTGCAGCGGACTATTTTTGCAATACACGCGACATGACATGACTCATTTCAACAGGTGAGTTGCGTTGTGTCATATAATGTGATCTAGGCTGAAGTATACCAAGTGTGAGTCAAACTTTGTAATCTTGATATTAAAATTACCTAATGAACAAACTTGAGAAATCGGTGGTTGAAGATAAACAATAGTCAGTGCATGTTAATAATTATGCCACTGGACTATTTCCTGACATTCAGATTTACTGCATTTTTTAGATGAAAGAGCTCCAGCCAGTGCACCATGACTGGTATATCAAAGGTTGTGGTATGTGCTGTCCTGTCTGTGGGATGGTGCATATAAACGATCTCTTGCTACTAATGGAATAAATGTAGCAGGTTTCCTCTGTAAGAGTATATGTCAAAATTACTCAATGTTTTGACATCCGTTAGCTGATGATTGATAAATCAGTGTACTCAAGTGATGTCATCATACATAACAAACTTTTAACTTTTTCGAGATGAAAGAGGTCAGATAACAAAGTTTGACTGTGTATCGTTCATGTATTGCATGAAAACACAGGAAGCAAGCTTAGGTAAAAAATCAGCTACATATATGTTAAGTAGCTAAAATGTCATACTTTTAATAACGGACAAAATGTCCCCCGTTCATTTTCACAGCCGATTTGATTTGGTCCTAGATCAGACACCATGTCCACGGTAAATGAAGAGATCAGGTTTACATTTGTTTGGCGCAAGTCATGAAGTTGTTAAGTTACGTCTCATCTTTCACGTCGGACCTTTCCAAAACAAAGCAAAATGGCTGCCAGTTAAAAGACAGGTAACAAAGTTTTTAAGTTGGATAACTGAAACAGATTAAGATGACGTGCTTGCAGTGTAGTAAGTAAAGTCCGGGAACATTGTATTTTCAAAATCTTGATTAGCAATATTTCTATTGAAGTGAAAATTGATTAGCAACTACTGTTTAGTATTTTAAAATTGTGTAGCGATATCAGGATCTTGCATAGTGAATCGCAACACAATACTGAACAAAATGTTCTCTGAAAGTATTAAGAACTGAAGAAAAAAAGATGTATCTGCAATAACTTAGGTAAAGCTTGCTAAGGGGTGTAATTTATCATTGTGTTACGTTTTACAAGGTACGTACAGTGAAATCTGGTTTTCAGACGCCTCGCATCTTAACCTTTAGACTACTGGATTAATTTTTGACAAAAACCATGTTATATAAATACATCAAATAAAGTTCATATTTTTCTAATTTTTATGATATTTTAGATCAGTTAATGTTGAATAAAATTAGGCAGAAAAATGGAAAAAGTCGCATTTACTTACTGGCATTTGTGGCCAGCTGTCCAGGATTTATGTCCATTATTGCTATACTCTGAACTAAACTGTTTCGTGTTGGTCTATTATTATTTACGGTGAGTGCCATGTGCAAAACATGAATTGGGGAATGCACTGTATACAGTGTACAGTATACAGAGATATCTCACCTGCAGTAGTCGGAAGGTTCTAAGGTACAGATGTATGAGTGGCGAAAATAAATGCCATTTTAAAAACAAACAAAATGTTTTTGTTTTTTTAAATAGCCTCCTTTTTGATTGTCAACAGCTTAGCCTGACCTCTGGCATTTTCCCCCTATTGACTTAGACTGTTCCGAATATTCCATCAGCCAATGAAATGGCTCCAATCTTCCAATGAGCTATCTTCTCCCTGTTCTGGTCACGTGACTACATCTTCCTTCTTTCTCAAAAAGAGAAACGACCAAAGTTTTTTTACATTTTGATTGTGTCAATAAATATTAATTGATTGTTGTTTAATTTCAGGGTTGTATTCCTACAGTGGGCCGAGCGATGGTCGTCAATGCTGCACAGCTGGCATCTTACTCACAAGCCAAACAGTTGCTTTGTGACACAGGTAATCCCTCTACACACGCCCCCCCCCCCCCCCCCCCAAAAAAAAAAACCCAACAAAAAACAAACACCAAAAAAAAAAAAAAAACAATGAAAAACACTTGAATGTATCTGGAATTACACAAAGCATTCTCAGAACAGTGTGTTAGAAATGATTTAAAAATATGATGCTAACATTTTATTCCTTTCTTATGGTACAAAGTAGATAGCCAAATAAAGGAAGTTATATATATTTCATTATGTTTTGGTTAATTAGGTTCAGTAAATTGAAAAAAGTACATGTCATACCTACAGGTTCTAAAAGAGATCAAAAATCAATTCCTATTGCCAATAATGTTAATGTTTATAAAACTAATATAAGCAGCGTATCACCCAGGAAGTAAAGCAGTAAAAGTGTGGCACCTCACATCTAATCCACCTGCAAGAAAATGGGGCGGGGAGGGGGGGGGGTGGGTGGGGGGGGGTACATACCATTTTGGCTGAAAATTGCATTTCCATTTTTGGGGGCACCCCACATTAGTTTCAACCTCTGGTATATACAGCATAACAACTGTATAACAAACAAAAGTGTATTTATTTATTGTCAATGGATAACAGTATTTGCATAAATAATCAAGGTCACATATTACTACCAATCACACCTACAGCTGTTTTTTACTCCATAAATATTTGACGGTGCACGTCAAACTTTGACACAGAACTCTCTTCTTTGGTACTATGCAACCTATAGGGTTTGACAAATCCACCAGCCCTCGGTTCCATGCTAATGAATTTTTCATCAGGGCTAGTGGAAATTATCCACTGTAGCACAGTATAGCCAAAGCTTCTGTGAGGGCTTGTGATTTTCTCAAACACCAATCATTATTATCCAAATGGTGTTCAAAAATTTCACGATTATATATTTACATAATAATTTCGTTCCAATTTTGTGTTTGTGTAATTAATTTTTACATAATACAACATATTTATTAATAATATAGTTCGAATGTTGTTTATATTTATTTTAAAATGAGCTATCTATAAGCAATATTTTATTGATTTATTTAGTCAAAGTGGAACGAAATTTATGAATTTTTTTTTTTTTTTAACTCTAGACAAGCTTCGTAAATTTGATTCATAATATTCAGTTATAGTCGTTTTCATGATGGTTCGTCTCTAATGATGTGTACCTGTATGTTTATTAAGTTATGTTTTTCCTTTACTACATTTATAATGTTTGGGTGGGTTTTTTCTTTTTCTCATCAGCCATTTAAACTGGTCTTTGTCTGTATTTCTGTGTATGTTTGTTAGACGTTCTATGACAGTATTATTAGTTCCCTACTGGGGCCTATGTCACAAAACACCGTGAGTTTATGTCTGCGACTGACTAGCAGTTATACCAGCCATACATTTACATGTGTTTGACATCTATTTCGCGAAGAAATTTACATCATTACAGAAGATGGAACATTTTAAGGACAAAAGAAAATGAAATACATGTACTTTTTAACTATATTTGTTGTACTGTAATAGTGATAAAACTCTGGTTTAGTTGTAGAGTTATATTTACATGCAAAATTAGGCTTACGATATTTTGTGAAATTGGGCCCTGGTCCAGCTAGAAGAGACTTTAGTGATTGTCTCCATCCTTCTGTCTGTCTGTCTGTCTGTCTGTCTGTCTGTCCATCCGTCTACCCACATGTGGTTTTCCAGACCTTTTTCCTGCACTGCCTAAAGATACTGAGCTGAAATTAAGTGTATAGCTTTATCCATTACTTTTACATATCAAGTTTAACTTTCATGACGATTTACAGATTTTCACAGAGTTATTGCACTTGAACTTAGATGATATGAACATTTGTTTTCCAGATCTTTTTCCTGCAATGCCTCATGATATTGAGCTATAGGTTTATCAGTTACTTTTACAGATCTTGTACGACTTTAATAGTTGACATTGAACTTAGTAGATATGAAAATGTGTTTGAGCCCTGTAGGGGACATGTATTGCTGTATCAGCACTCTCAGAAGGCTTGTTCTTTTTCAGGCTATTTTCACGATGGTTTGGTTCTACATTTCTGTGCCAGTATGATCAGTGGTTTGATAACAACAGCTGCTTCCATGCCGGTCGATATAGCTAAAACTAGGTACATTTATACTGTATACAGTAACAGGACTATGTTTACATGTGTGTTATTACTGATATTGCCTCTGTACAGTAACAGGACTACAATGTATGCTTACATGTGTGTTATTACTGATATTGCCTCTGTACAGTAACAGGACTACAATGTATGCTTACATGTGTGTTACTGATATTGCCTCTGTACAGTAACAGGACTACAATGTATGCTTACATGTGTGTTACTGATATTGCCTCTGTACAGTAACAGGACTACAATGTATGCTTACATGTGTGTTATTACTGATATTGCCTCTGTACAGTAACAGGACTACAATGTATGCTTACATGTGTGTTACTGATATTGCCTCTGTACAGTAACAGGACTACAATGTATGCTTACATGTGTGTTATTACTGATATTGCCTCTGTACAGTAACAGGACTACAATGTATGCTTACATGTGTGTTATTACTGATATTGCCTCTGTACAGTAACAGGACTACAATGTATGCTTACATGTGTGTTATTACTGATATTGCCTCTGTACAGTAACAGGACTACAATGTATGCTTACATGTGTGTTATTACTGATATTGCCTCTGTACAGTAACAGGACTATGCTTACATGTGTGTTACTGATATTGCCTCTGTACAGTAACAGGACTATGCTTACATGTGTGTTACTGATATTGCCTCTGTACAGTAACAGGACTACAATGTATGCTTACATGTGTGTTACTGATATTGTAGTTTATTTATTTGTTATATCGAATGTTGTCCAGTCAGTGAGAACAAAAAAGAGAGTTTGTTTTGTTTAATGACACCACTAGAAAACACTGCTTTGTTAATCATCGGCTACTGCATGACAACCATTCAGAAATTTTTACATATAGTTTTAGAGAGGAAACTTGCTGTTGGACTGAGCCTTTTCATGGCATCAAAGTTATAGTGGAGGGCAATGCACCATATGTCCACACAATTATTAAATTGACATGTTGAGAGAGAGAGAGAGAGAGAGAGAGACAGAGAGAAAGTGTGAGAGACAGAGAGAGAGAGAGAGAGAGTGTGAGAAACAGAGAGAGAGAGAGAGAGTGAGAGACAGAAAGTGTGAGAGACAGAGAGAGAGAGAGAGAGAGAGAGTATGAGAAACAGAGAGTGAGAGACAGAGAGAGAGAGTGTGTGAGAGACAGAGAGAGAGAGAGTGTGTGAGAGAGAGAGTGTGTGAGAGACAGAGAGCGGTAGAGAGAGGGAGGACATATTGAGAAAGAGACAGAATGTGCTTATACATGAAACTGACTTTAGTCTAAACCTAACACTAACCCAGTATTTCAACTGCAATGAAAAGTACATTGTAGTCAGAATAGTGTTTGCCTATAATATAACAGTAGCCCACTTCTTTCCGTGATAGTGGTACTATTTGTAACTGGCATGTTTTTGTTTTACAGGATACAGAACATGAGGATCATTGATGGAAAACCAGAATATTCTGGAGCCTTTGTAAGTAAATAGCTTGTACATGTAGTTAGTCGTAAGTGTAATTACAAGCTGTGTTCACACTTACACAAGTTAAACTGGTTTGTCTATAATGGCTTAGCTGAAATACTTATGGTTGGAAATGATGAGCGTTCACACGTGTAATAACTTAAATATGAAATCTGTCTAAAACCAGCACCCAATAGCTGATATGTATTTTTGTGTTGGGGTGTCGTTAAACATTCATTCATTCAGTCTAAACTGGATTGCTCCGGAAACCTAAAATGTATCCGATTTAGACAGGATGCAATGTTGAAGGGTTGCGTTTTCGAATTTAGGAATTTTGGGACCATGAATCCTGTCCGGTTTTGACAGTATTCCAGTTTGTTCTGGTTTCACTCTTTTGATACAACAATTATCTCCCTTTATTGTGTTTCAGGACGTGCTGTCGAAGACGATACGGAAGGAAGGTTTCTTCAGTCTGTGGAAAGGCTTCACGCCATACTACGCGAGACTAGGACCGCACACCGTCCTCACATTCATCTTCCTAGAACAGCTGAACAACTTCTACAATGTTTACGTTCTACACAATGAAAACGCAGCCAGTGGATTGTAGAAAAAGAAAGAAAACACTAAACTATTGTGCTCTTTACAGTATTTCTGTAAATGTTGTGTTAGTATATGTCGGGTAACAATTATTAGTACGGCTGTTAAGAATTGAGAATTTTCATAAAACATGTGATCAGTTATGCCAAAATAACTAAGGCAACCCATTTCATTTTGTTTAACAAGGGGCATTAGTAAGGCTGGTAAGAATTGAAAATTTGCATAAAACATTAGTTAGGCCAGTATTTTTTAATTTTTAGGTTTACGAACAAGAACTTTTGTGCATAAAGGTAGGAGGAAGGAAACAAAACAAAAAAAACCTGTTTGGGGTGTATCAGTAGGGGTGATTTTTTTCTAATATGACTACTTTGATAGATGTGGATTCTTTGTAAGAAAATAAGATTGACAAGGCACCTCTAAGCGCCCACATTTCAAGCTCCTGAACATTTCCTCTGGTAGTCTCGGAGGGCACAGTGCTGTACATTATGTACAATCTGCATCTGTGCATTTCAATAGACTAGAATGGTAACTTAGTTTTTTCTTTGTTGGGGGCCGAGGGGGGAGGTGGGGTCTTTTATGCCTCTCCTGCACCCACTATTCTTGAAAGGTATACATTAGAAATGTAGATTTTTGTAAAGAATATTTTTGATTCACATTTATTTTGTTTGTTGTTGGTATTAACACACACACACACACACACACACGGTATATGGTTTGTATGCTCATGAAATGTTGATAACTGAACATGGAGTGCAATTTGATATCATCTTAAATAAGTATTTTGCGATAGGTTGGGGTACATTTTGATATCATATTAAATAAGTATTTTGTGACAGATTTTGAGTATAGTTTGATATGTTAAATAAGTATTTTGTTACAGGTATGAGGATATTTTGATATCATCTTAAATAAGTATTTTGTGACAGATTTTGGGTATAGTTTGATATATTAAATAAGTATTTTGTGACAGGTATGAGGATATTTTGATATCATCTTAAATAAAGTATTTTGTGAAAGTTGGGGGACATTTTGATATCATCTTAAATAAGTATTTCTGACAGGTTTGGGGACATTTTGGTATCATCTTTAGTGAGAAAATAAAGATATTGCAGTATTTAACCTAATGATAAAGGTACTACTTTTGAATATCTCTGTACAGTTTGTGTTGCTACACGTAATTCTAATCTTTTTACAAATATATTTTAGATTTGCTGGCAAATGGTGTCATTTGAATTAAATATGTGACAAACTGAAATATTTCATGGGGTGGGCCAGGAGATGGTGTCATTTGAATTAAATATGTGACAAACTGAAATATTTCATGGGGTGGGTCAGGAGTGGGTGGGTGGGGGGGGGGGGGGGGGGGGCAGTAAAAACAACTGAATCAGGACACGGCCTGCCAACTTAGTTTGCTTGCCAGGGTCAAAAAACTGCGACCAAATTATGATTGTAATTAAAACACCAGTTTGATCATATATCTCAAATATTAACATGATGGATTCTGGGATACCGCAGTATTTCAATTTGACACTGACCTAGTTACACCCAGTATCTTAAGATCATAACCAATTATTTAATTGTATTAAAAAGTGTGCAAATAGTGTAAAATTATACCAAAAGAATGGTATGTACTTAACACGGTTGTTGAATCATCAAAACATAGAAACCGGGTGGGGGGGGGGGGGGGATGGGGGGGGATGGGGCAATAAAAACTGGGTGTGGGAGGATGGGGCCATAAAAACCGGATGTGGGGGGATGGGGCCATAGAAACTGGGGATGGGGGTCATAGAAACTGGGTGTGGGGGGATGGGGGCTGTGCACCCCACTCTAGGACAATGTGTTTTTGTCAAACACTTATATAAATAAGATTAAAATGTGGCTTGTGCCCCATCCTTCCACCTCCTAGAGATTGTGCCGTTCACACCAGATTGCATTCCTATGGGCCTGATCATTTGATAAAAAACATTACAGGATAAAATTATTAATTAATGCACAAAAGGTTGATGGGGGGAAAAAATAGACTCAGGATAAAATTGCAGAAACGGTTGTGCTGATAGTTTTGTTAAGGAATTGTACATAGTCTTTGCGAAACAATTTTACTTTTCTTTTCTTTTTTCTTTTTATTAAGTAGCAAGGGGGTCTTATATTATGTGCTTTTACCCTCCAGAAAGGTAAACACATGTCATGACCTCTGACATTATGTTAGTGCAGCATACATGCATGGTTCCGTTTGTATTATATGATGAGATGGAATTGTGTGATATAGATTATTAGTGATATTTTATGAGCATGTGTGCTATATGAAATGTATCAACCTAGTCATGATACAATAACACTGTAAGATGGTACTGAGCAACAAAAGAAATGCAAGGTGCAAAATACTGTGAAATAGACAGAATGACCCTAAAAATTAAAAATATTCTTGTATTTTATGATTTTGTGACACCTATAAGAGTAGTGTTTCTGCTTTATTATTCACAAGTTAAAGTATCTTGGTTCATATCAAAGTAATATGTCTCAAGAGATTGTCCCAAGAGATTGTTAAGTGGGACATAACACTTTGACGTCATATGATGAGCGCATTGACTGAGGCATTAAAACCTTTCCTGAAGTAAAGTAAACCCACTCCAAGATCAGTGATATAAATTAAAATTGATTATGTGTAGTAAATATGATATTAAACTTGCTACCATTTCGTATCATATTTATGTCCCTCGTGAAATAATTTTTATTAATTAATTTAAAATTATTTCACTCTGAACATACATATGACACGAAACAGAACCTTGTTTAATATCCTATAAATGTGTTTCTCTTGTTGACCCGTATACATACAGCACCTTTACATGTCACTTTCCTAAACAGTTATGAATATTTAATCATTTACGAAAAACACGTGCTTAACCATGCTAACATCATGTATTATTTTGTCTTCTTTTTATAAGAGTTAAAACACATCTAGAAGAAACACACAATGATCAACATTTGTCATGCTACCCTCCACACATGTAGAATATTTTAGGAGAATGGCAAATCGATCGCCTTGTAAGTAAATGTTTTAATAGATTTTATTCAAAACTGATTGTTCGCTTAACACCATTTCAAGGAAGCTATCTTGAGCTTGCCTTGATTTTGCTCATGACGAAGACTGTTAACACATACATGTATTGGCCACAGATAGTAAATCAGACAACAGATTGTTTTAAAATGTTTGATTAAAAACAGTTAGTAAATAGGACAACAGTTTGTTTTAAAATGTATGATTAGCAACAGTTAGTAAATCAGACAACAGTTTGTTTTAAAATGTTTGATTAAAAATAGTTAGTAAATCAGACAACAGTTTGTTTTAAACTGTTTGATCAAAAAACAGTTAGTAAATCAAGCAACAGTTGGTGATCAGTTGAAAATTGGGTAGCATCTACTATTTAATGTTTTGCAAGTGTGCAACAATCTCTGAAATTTGCCTAGCGAATATGTCGACTAATTTCTGTGCAGGTAACATGAGAACTGTGTTCACATTGTTCATTTATCACTTACACATGAGAACTGTGTTCACATTGTTCATTTATCACTTATAGAATTGGGTTTTTTTTTAAAGGAACAGACCCTAGTTTCAACCCATGAAAATTAACACTAAGTTTAGTTAATCTACAAACCTGTAACACATTTGGATAAAGTTACAGTTGAGTGAAACATGAATCGGTGACTATCTAATGGTGAAATACCCTCTAAAAATAGACTAAAACTCAACTCCATAATGTCAGACCTGTCAACCTTTAGTCAAGAGAAAGCAGGAGGTGATGAATGCATTTTGTGATATTAAAAATACCAGGATGACCAAAAACACTTTGAATGTACGGAAATTGATAATCTAAACCATAAAATCTAAGTAAAGTATGATTTCAGTTATCAAAAAAAAGCTCTAATAGTCAAACATATATCTCAGTGTTTAAAAACTAGGCTATGTCCCTTTAAAACAGTCAAGTTACATGTACTCTTTACAAAATAGCATCTATTGTTTGTGTATTTACAAGTTGGAAATGTGTGAACTATATTTATAAGTACATGTAGCTTATTACAGTTCATATTCATGTACAAACTTATAATAAATTTATTCCTTAGAAAGTATGCATTCATATACATGTATAAATGCATGTTATTGTTTGGTTTGAAACAAATGTAGTGAAGGCATAATATAGTGGGGACAGAAACATTTAGTCTGTTTCAGTCTTGACGACTAAACATGTATTGCAATTTATACTTACAAACCAAAAAATCAACAGTTATGTATGGAAGCTTAAATTGTTTTGTTTACGTTTTTAGTTTTAATATTTCTTTACATTTTCCCCTTTTTTGTTTTGTGTGTTAATGTAGGCTTTTTAGACCGATTATCAAATTGAACACTTGGTCAGAAGTCAATCCAGAGGGGGCTGGAGAGGAAATATCTCCAAGGTACACCTAGCAATGGAAGGGGCACAACACAGGAGAAAACCCACTTGTTTAAAGTGGAATATCTCGGAAGTATACCTAGTTGTCTTGGATGTGTGTGTCTGTGTCGTCATTCAGGCCTGTAGCATGGTGGACATTATTGGGGGAGGGGGGGGGGGGGGGGGGGGGCAATTGAATGAGCCCAGAAGGATGCAAGTTATTTGAGGGATCCAGGGCCATGATTCAAAGGTTATTTGCTTGTTACTGTAACTCGACTGGTTAGTCTCACTACAACTTTTACATTCAGTCGAGATGTAAAGGTTATCAAAAAAAGAAGAAAAAAAGCCAAAATTATTGGGGGGGGGGGGGGGGGGGGGGGGGGGAGAGAGACCGGGCCCGTCTGGCCACCACCCCACCCCCCTGCTACGGGCCTGTGGGATATCTCAGAAGTAAACCTAGTTGTTTTGGATGTGTGTGTGTGTGTGTGGGGGGGGGGGGGGGGTATTTGAGATAGACCCAGCTGTGGAGGGGAGGGGAGCAACAAACTTGGAGGTTGACAGAGTTATGGAAAAGGGAAGGAACAACTCCAATGGAAACCTAGCCATGGTAGGAAGGGGAGGGGGGTTTAGGGTGGGGGACAACTGAAAAGTAGAAAATTGCTTTGTATGCATTTTGAAAGCACTTTCAGAATCCAGTAATAAAAATAAAAAAACACTCAAAAGTACCCCCCCCCCCCCCCAAATAAAACACCTGACAGCAATTAGGGGTAAACACCCCCCTCCACCAATTTTACCCTGGATTGACAACAGGTATCCGTCTCTATACAGTTACACTCGATTTATATTGAATAGCATTTATAGTGTAGTCAGTAATTGTTGTATTATGTTCTTATTATGATGAAAAGTTCACAAGTGCATGAATACTCTCTAAATGGGCACTTCCTGTTTAAGGCATACTGTTACAGATTTAAGGACCTTATTTGTCTAAAAATGAATAATAAATCAAATTAACATTAATTGTTACAGACCAAATCTAGCTATTGCATCACTTTAACTACACCATGATGGAGTGAAATCCATGTCAACCCTCTCAGCAATGTTAGTTTTTTAATTATGGATCATTGTCATAATTCAATTATTTTGAAAAAATATCATTAATAAGTGGAGTATGGTGGGAACGTATATGGTTGAATAAAGTACATTTAGGGACAAATCAAATATATATATTTATAAGTAATACTTTATTAGCCATGTAATAGGTCAGTGGTCTGTGACAATATGCCTTTAACACTGTCATTTTCTGCCTTTGTGTTGTGATGCTACTAACTTACCTTGAGGAATTCCCTGTCTCAATAGTCGCCATCTTCTTCTTTTTTGTTAATACACTTTGGTGCTTTTTATTTGTTATAAGTTTTATTTCATTTGTTGTTAAGTTGATTTTTTTAATTTTCAGAACCTTTTCTTGTGTTCTATAATCCCCCACCACTTGTGTGAACTCTAAACTCTGCATCGTGGTATTCAAATTGTATCTTGCCGAAGATAAAAATTTAATGTACTTGCTGTTAACAAATTATTTTTAATGTGGGCCAACATGTGCTGTACACACATACACACACTCAGAGACACAAAACACATTCATACACGCATACATGTATGCAATAACACACAAATACCCCACACAAGAACCCACTGACAAAATCAACAGCATTAAAAATACCGAACTACACATATGACTCATACAGTGAACAACTTACATGTATATTGTAGATTGGCATGAATCCATTAACTGGACTGCTTTGACCAATTCGAATTCAATACTCTAGGATGAAGGGTATTATTGTTTCCAAGTTTTAAGTTAAGCAAGCATTTTTGTACTGAAAAAAAAACAGGTTTATTTTCTGCCATTTTATTGAAGGATTTTAAGTTCTTTATTGGGTAATTTTTTTTTTTAAATTTTCTGTCATTTTACCGAAGGATTACATTCAGGTTTTTTATGAATGTCATCCATTGAGAATCAAGAAAACTGTTTACCAACAAAAAGATAGTAACTATATTGGTATCATGGTTTACGTTGATTTGTGTAAATGTAAAACTGCACATTAAAAATGAAGCAAAGCCATGTACTGTACCTACTATTATCACATGGTGAGAATTTCTTTTAGAAAATAAAATAAAAATGTGCAATCATTTTGAGGTATTAATTTCGAATGTAGGCTATGGAACATCAGCTTTATTTGATTCATAGAAATAATAAATTTAGAATTAAAAACAGGTGTACGAAAATAGCCGATTCCCAAGACAGAAATGACCATTCCATTGGTTGCTGTGAAATTGGTTATTCTCGTACTAGTTACTCGTGTTGTGTTACAGCACCTTAAACTAGGAAAATTCTCATTTGATTGACTAATGAAGATTTGTTATTTTAAAAAACGTACATTGTAATCGTAGAAGTTCAATATCACCATAGAATGGTCATTGGTCTATCATTGGTAATAAATAGTTTTTCCATCAGTGATGGCAGAACATGATGGATAATGGATTTAAATAATTAGCATAATAATTATACCGATGTGTAAATCATTTTTTGAAAGTATGTATATTTGTATTTATTACAAATAAATTATACATCATACAAATTAAATCTGTTGATTTTCTCTGAACCATGTGTGTGTGGTGTGTGTTGTGTGTGAGAGAGAGAGAGAGAGAGAGAGAGAGAGAGAGAGAGAGAGAGAGAGAGAGAGAGAGAGAGAGAGAGAGAGAGAGAGAGAGAGAGAGAGAGAGAGATTGAGAGAGAGAGAGAGAGAGAGAGAGAGAGAGATATAGATGGGGTGGGGTGGGGGATGTAGCTCATATGGAGCGCTTGCATGAGGTATGATTGATATATATATATATAGATATATAAGACTATATGTATAGATATATATAGATTATGGTAGCTACAAATATATGCCATGCCCAACAGCTAGTAAATAGTAGAGTTATAGTAAATATATATCCTGCCCCCACCCCCAATAGTTTTTTAGTATATGATATAGATTTTGTAAATAGATATCCTGCCCCCACCCCCAATGTTAGTGTTTTTAGTCAATGTTAGTTAGTCTATTTTGTAAAATATTAATATATGATAGTCAATGTTGAGTTAGTCTATTTATAAATATTATAGATATAGATATTGAGTTAAGTCTATTTTGTAGATATAGATATAGATATAGTTTATAGATATAGATATATATAAATATTAATATAATGTTAGTGATAGTCAATGTTATAGTCTATTTGTATAGATTATATAGATATAGATAGTCAATGTTATAGATTTTGTAAATATTAATACCCTGATGTTAGTGTTTTTAGTCAATGTTGCAGTAGATCTATAGATATATTATATACCCCCAATGTTATAGTATGTTATATATATTTATATATTATATATATATATAGTGTTTATAGTATATATAATATATAAATATATATATATGTTAGGGGTTTTTAGGTTGGGTCTATTTTGTAGCTCAGTGGTGGAGCGCTTGCATGAGGTGTGAGTGGTCGCAAGGTGAATTGCCTTAGTATGGACTGGTATATCAAAGACTACGGTAATGTACTAGTAAGGCTTCTAGATTATGGTAGCTAACAATTAACTACTATTGCCATGGTCCCAACAGCTGGTAAATGCTTTTTAGTAAAATGTGGCAGGGTTAGTGTATTTTTATTTGGTAAATATTAATACCCACCCCACCACCCCCAATGGATTTTTAATTAGTAGTAAGTTTTAAGCTCCATCTCCCTCATTAGGTGACTGCAGATTATTACTATTATTTAGTAAAATTGTATTAACTTAAAAGTAAAGTAGGGCTAGTGAATTTTTAATTATGGCTAGTAAGTATTTAAAATCACTGGTCCCATGGCTAGTGGATTTTATAAGAATTCTAGAAGCCCTGGGTATGTATCATGCCATCTATGAGAAAGTGTTCGTAAAAGATTGATTGCCGCTTTATTGGTAGTACTCGCTTGAGGTGCTTGCGTTTTTTCTTGTTCCAGCCAGTGCCCCACAACTGGTATATCAAAGGCCGTGGTATGTGCTATCCTGTCTGTGGGATGGTACATATAAAAGATCCCCTGCTACTAGTTGAAAAATTTAGTGAGTTTCCTCTCTAAGACTATATGTCAAAATTACCAAATGTTTGACATCCAATAGCCGATGGTTAATAAACCAATGAGCTCTAGTGGTATTGTTAAACAAAAACAAAACTTTAATGGTTACAAGATATGTTTATAAAACAAAAATCAAAACAAAATAAGCACTGTATTTAATTTTGCACGTTCAACATTCCAAGTACAAGTACTTTAGAAATTTTAACTTTTTTTTTTTTCTCCTTGAAAATTCATAAAATATTTATTAAAATTACTATGTTCTGAGCTTAGTTTTAAGCAATTGTTATACTGACAAATCCAAACTAGGTGAATGGCAGGTATCTGTTGGCAAGGTGGTGTAAATTACACCACCTTGTAATTTACAAAAGGAGGATGTTGAACTTGGGGGTGGGGGGAGGGGGAAGATTAGCATAAACAAAAAAACCCAACCCAATATATAAAACAGCCTTATCACGGACTACATTTTTACAAGTTTAGCCATAATAGCAACTGAAATATCTAAAACTTAAGAAGTTGCATCAAGATTTTTAATTTTCAAATTTACTGTTTATTTTTCGAAGTTAAAAGTTAAGATGTCCATACATGTACAGAAGCTAACTTTACTTCTATTCAACTTCAGAAAAAAAAAAGTCTTCTTTCGGACCGAGAACAGAAACTGAATTAAAAAAATAACCAAAGCACAAACAGTCAGTATGAAGCACAAACAGTCTGTATCGTATTTCAAGTGTGAATCACAGTTTAATGAGCATGGGCTTCACAAGCGAGTTGGCCTTCTCTTTGCCTTGAATTGCCTCCACGATCTTCAGCGCGAATTCAAACGTCGTCCCCGGGCCTCGACTCGTGATCATCTTGCCGTCCTGTACTACCTGGTCTTCAGAATACTTGTAATCACCTACAGGAGAAAATTAACACAAAGAATGTCTGTTTAAAGGAAGGAAATGTTTTATTTAACAACGCACTCAACAACATTTCATTTATCATGTGGTTATATGGCATCAGACATGGTTAAGGACCACACATGATTAGGAAGGAAGGAAATGTTTTATTTAATGACACACAAGGCCGTTTTAAAAGTTTTCAACCGTTCTGATTGCTTCTCCACTTTTGATCTGCACTGCTGCCTTCTTTGTGCTTAACCAATGCCACACTTCACAAGGATCTTTTTGCACTTAGGTCCATTTGACCACTGTGCACACATCACACTAAATATTGCATACAAAAATGAATTCCACAAATACAATCATAATGGAGGCTGCCATCCTTGATACTTAACACAGAAGTGGTTATATACACTGTGGCTGTAGACATAACCTTGGCGAATGAGGACTGACTATCTACATGGTGGTTATATTTTTGGGTGAAATCACAGCGTAATTCTCAGAGGGCTGTATACCAAAATATTCATTGGAAAGGTCATAAGACCTGAATGTGCTTGTTTTTAACAACATACCAGCACAAACAATAAACCAGCTACTAGACGTCAAACAAATTAACCAATGAATGGAAACATCAACATATTAAAGTTCTATACCTTTTAGTTTGTCGTGTACAGCTGGATGCGAAGTCAATTTCTTTCCCTTGCCGATTCCGTGAGCGAGGAAAGCAGTGGGTCCTACATAACAAAAAACATGGGTTGGAGCAGCACGGAAAATACAGAAATAAAACCACCAGAATTATTAACTCCAATACCGTTCATTCTAAAGATCTTATTTATGTAAAGCTCTACTTCTGTAAAGAATTTCTGGGAACAGAATTACATATACTAGACTTCTCCAGGATAATTAAGGCGAGTGAGGTTTAAGGAGAGCGACACCTTGATCGCCTTGTAATAAACATTTTAATACATTCGGCTACTGATGGAAAAATATATGATTATCAGAATGGGGATCCCCCTTATTCTGTGTATTAATTTCCCGAAGAAAGAGTTTTATTGTTATTTCATAGTGTTATATATTGATATATTATAAAATCAGAGCCCATGTTTTCAAAGCTATCTTAGCACTACCAAAATCGTAAAACCATTGTAGGTTATGACATCAATACAGCACACCAGTTTACGAGAGTTTTACAATTTCGTAGCCCTAAGATAGCTTTGAAACTCTGGGCCCTGAATATGAAATGTAGTGTGTAAAGCAGTTCTGTGTTTCATAGTTGCATGAATGTAAGACATTATCACATTCAAATTTTAAATAGATAATAATTAGTTAACGACGTTGGATATCTGCTTTATCTTGTAAAGGTAAGAATGGGAATTTCTCATTTGGCCTGAACAGGATAAAGCAGATATCCGACGTCGGTAACTAGTTTTTATTTTTATCCTGCAGACCATAAAAATTAAGGGGGAAAGCTATTATTTCTGTTATTTCTGCCACATTGTACGATGACCTAGAGGTGAAATGAGCAATTTTGTAGTGTAGCTATGCGTGTGACGTCATATGAGTGACGTCAAAAGTCATAATCTGCTAGTATACGTTTATGACTTAGCTTTAATCGGTCATCATAATCTGTCAATAGAAACAGTGGTTGCAGGATAAATATATTTTGCTAACAGCCTAAACACTGCTAGACTTTGACGGTTTTATTACAATGAACCCTGGCTGATGACACATGAAGACAACACTCAAATCTACCTGCACAGATGGCTGCCACTAGGCGTCCGCTCGACTCCTGCTCCTTGAGAAGTTTACCAACAGCACTCGACTGAAACGAGAAACGGAAGTAATGTAATAAACTTTGCTTAGTACACAGCTAAATAAGCAGTACAAGTGGTTACTTATATCCTGTTAAAAATTAAATCAGACTATTTTCCTCTATTATATAAGATTATGAAAAATGGCTAAAATAAAAATGTGAAAACACACTGTCCCAAAGCCTCACTTCACCCCATGCTGTCTCATTTCTGTAACCGAAAAATCAATCTCCACTGAGGGGATTCGAACCACGGACTCTCAGTGCGAGAGTCGAGTGCTCTACCAACTGAGCTAATAGGGAAATTCCCACTAGCTACTGCCAGTAGGAGCACTTTATACCAACACTACTACATTTCCAAAAAGCCTTTTTTTTTTTTTTTAGCAAGACCTATTTCTTTTGGCCTGTTATTTTAAAAACCAACAGCAGGCCATATTTTACTTCCTATCCCGAGCCCTGTATTTAGAATGTTTGATGCATGCCACCTTGACGCGAATAAAACTGAAGGGAGTGAATAATATTGTGCTCCCCTAACTTAGATAATAGAAAACCATTTAAGATATTGCCATACTGATACCATATCTGTAGTCCGGTACTGGCTCCCACCCAGATCGAGTGTTAACGACTCAATGGTTAGGAAGGTGTAAAACCACTACACCAACTTCTTTCTCTCACTAACAACTAACCACAGTGATAGAAATAAGCAGAATTTTTAACTAGTCCAACAGAAAAATACATCTAGAAATTTACTTGTCCGCCAATATTTTCATTTGTCCAAATAATTGGTTTGTTTTATTGAAGTACAAGGACACTGTATCTGTTTGCTTAAAACGAAACTGCATTGAACATTTTTACTTGTCCACAGGACAACCACCAAGGTACATTTTGCTTGTCCGAATAGATTTTCACTTCTCAGGACAAATGGACATGTGCTTTTTTGAATGCTGACTCACTGTCCTGGACAGAGAAGCTTAGATAGCTGTCACGGGGATCCTATAATACCCATAACTGAATAAAACACGATTATCCAAATATCTCTCCTAACTGTATATCTATTAGATCTCTCTGTAACGGGCAGTTATACCCGCGTGGCTCGTCTCCAGGTATGATCAGAGATACGATCTTATATAAAGTATGTATAATATAGCACGTTTAGTTCACTAGAAAACACAATACACTTTGGAATCTGTATTAACCTACGCTGACAAATGTACTGCCGCAGTAGTTAATTAACAACAACAAATAATAACAACCCAGAACTGATCACTTAATTAGTTAATCTCTAGGTGTCTAGTTTACACAATATTCTAATCACTTCACCGTGACACAACACCCACACGTGTGATAATTGAGAAACGCTGCCAGGGGAACTTAATTAGTAAAGGAATTCTATTCCTAACTGGTTAATTTTTAATTAATCCTTAACTACTCATTCAGTAACCTTGTAATACAGACTTAATACTGGTACATATCACCATAAAGACAATAACCTACAGTTTACCTAGGTCCTCTAGGATGACTGGCTAAGCTTTAATAATATTAGAACAATGAATCCTACAGTTTACTTCGTCAGATTACCGGAAACACCGTCTAAATAATATTGGTATAATACAGTATTAAAATATTTAAAGTCACATCAATCACATCAAGGTTATACAACAGAGCAGAAATAATATTTACCAGTCCGGACGGACAACGTTCCCTGGGAGCCTTCCTATGTTACTCCCCGATATCTCTAAAACCCTAGCTATTTATTATAAAAACCGAATATCGCCTGGGGGCACAAGGCGGCACCGAATACCTACAAGTGATATTTCCACAGCGACCAAGGCGGCATCTCTTTCTTAGAAGCCTAGACTGGTCGTCGCCTAGTTCGCCAGCAATACCCCGATTCGTACCGAACTAGCGGAGGTATTACGTAACTACTGGCCACATGGCCTCCACACCTGGTCTGGGTGTGTATTGAAAACAGCTCGACCACCGTCGCGCAGAAGTATTACATAACAAAGTGCCCACCTGGGCTTAAGTGCATATTGGGGCTGCACACGGCCCTCTAAAACAATTAATATCGCCACAGGCGAAAACAAATTAAGAGCATGTTCCGTCACAATAGCTCAAGTGTGTGTCCAGGGCATCGTGCTTGATTGAATATAAACACGAAAATAAGTTAAATGAATGGAGCTAAAAATTACTTACAGTGAACTAGTCCGAGGAGAATGATGGGACGCAAGAGTGATAGCTCCCCTTAACCAGCGAGGTCTGCATACTATAATCTGTGGTGTAGCCAAGAGGGAGGCCACAAACCCACCCAATCAAAAAAAACCATTGTTTTATTTAAAATCTGTATTAAATTTTATAAAATCATACATACCACAAAGTGTGGGTTGTTCCCCCCCCCCCCATATAAAATACTGGCTACACCAGTGATTATAATATAGTCGTTTAACTTTAATAAACACTGGGACAATCATGAACATACTGAAGAAGCAGAAAAGATTAAATTAAATTAGTCTATTCTGTTTAACAACGCCACTAGAACACAGTGATTTATTAATCATCGGCTATTGGGTGTCAAACATTTGGTCATTCTGACATAGTCTTAAAAAGGTAACCCACTACATTTTTCCATTAGGATCTTTTATACGCACCATTCCATGGACAAGATAGCACATACCACGACCTTTGATATACCAGTTGTGGTGCACTGGCTGAAACGAGAAATAGCCCAATCGGCCCACCAAGGGGGATCGATCCCAAACTGACCATGCATCAAGCAAGCACTTTAACACTGGGCTATACGTACCAATACCAGTCAACAAAATACACTATATGTATACGATTATTATTCTACTATGTTCTAGCATTCACAAAATACACTATATGTATACGATTATTATTCTACTATGTTCTAGCATTCACAAAATCAAGATAGATAACTTGTGTCAATTTTGACAGCTGTGCTTAGAAAGATCAGTCACATCACGACTAGTCAAGAATGGGGGGGAAAAAGAATTAATACCTCACAAAGATTTTTCGATCCAACGTTTCCCCCAGGGCAGACAACAACGTCATACGGAGCCGATTTCAACGCATCGTCCAAACTCTTGTCGGGGACAATCTTCACGTCTCTGCTACACATCACTGGGTCCACACCTGCCAAACCAGCCAGCGTGACGTCAATCTGGGGAAAAATCCACAAAAAATGTAAATCAGTTTGTGGTGACATCCATTTACACTGCTACATGTAGCTTTATCACTCGCCAATAGCAAATTTTAAGAACAATTGGTGATTTTATTTTAATTAGGTGGGTGGAGAAAATAGTGCTACATGTATGATTTATACTTTGTTTGAAAATGGCTATAGGTTTTGCTCAATTTTTTTTAGATAATTTGGCAAAATTTCCTCATTATCAAGAGCTTACCCTATCTAGAAAATTAAAAAAACTTAAAACAGTTTGTAAATTTATTTGGTGCACAGGTGTGCAGAGCTCGAAACTTGCCAAAACATATGGTGGCCCCAAAAATAATGGATGCTGGCAAATTATGGTAAGCGAACCACAAACCACAAACAAGATTTTAATGTGGAATTATAGATTCAATACAAATATTAATAGTGGCTCATATGTTATTGATCTAAAGTAAATCGCTCAAATAATAGTATTATTTGGACTAATGCCATTATGTTTTTAATATTCAAGTCGCCTAAACAGGACATTGGTTGCACTTGGCAACCTGGCCACAGGCCGTTTCAAGCCCTGGGTGTGGCTTAGTGCTAAGGAATTTGGCTCAACTGCGATGGACAAACAGATTAAGTTTCTTTTATGGGCAGACCAACGTCAAGTGACCACTGCATGCAATGTTATTTCAGCCTAGGTATGGTCCCAACATTATGTCCCTACCGAAACCATTACCAGCCTTAGCGTAAGTGTCCTCTGGCTTTATTTTATTGTATGTGAGAATAACACAAGAATTGACTGTGTGTAATACTTCAGTAATCGTCGACCACCAAATGGTAGCCAGCATCAGTGTCTGAAATACATATTTTCCCCTAAATCTGATGCCACAGACATTTAGTTAAATTATTTGGTCATCAACAATTGTCGAACTATTACACAGTCCTCTCTAGCGTTATTTTTTACATAGAATCAGTGTTTCTGCCAGAAAGACATTTTTGGGTATAGCGCTTGGAATTGAATGCAACCACAGTCAACAGGGGTATAGCGCTTGGAATTGAATGCAACCACAGTCTACAGGGGTATGGGGGCCCTCCCCCACAAAGAAAATGGGTTAGGCTTAGGGTTAAGAAAATCATACAGTAATGTTAAAGAGTAATTAATTTTGTCAAAAGGTTAACTTTAAAAAAAATGTTTGGCAAAAAATGTGGTTATGGCGCCATAACCGTTTTACCCTCTGGTAGAAACCCTGATAATAGAATAACTATAGAGGACACACAAGCTATGCCATCCTTAGGCTCATCCTAAACAGGCAAGCTAAAAATATATTAGCTAAAATAAAATAATAAAATAGCCTATTACTCCGCCACGGCGTAGGACATCCACTGAAATAATGGTTTCCATTTCTTCTGCACCTTCTGCAAGAAGGACGAGAGCTGACGGCATTTTGGCTTCTGTGCAAACACCGTTAAAATGTGAAACAATTCTCAAAATACCAAAGACACCTTTCGATTTTCTGCAAAGGAAATGCATCGACTTCCGAATAAAACCGAGTGCATGCGAACTATCACGGAGTTTCGCGAGTCAGTTCAGACGGAAACTGACGAACATATTGTTTACAGTCTCCAAGCTGTTGTTTTGACCGTTGTGATGGTGATTCGAGACATGCGTGTTTGTTCGGGTTTTTATGATGGAGGGATAATTTCAACGAAATTTAACTGTCACATTTGTTATCTAGACGTGTGTATCAAACAAAACGATGGACTATCATCCTAATTAATGAACGGATTACAAATATTATCACAGTGAAAACGTAACGGGCACTTGCACTTTTCCGAAGTCCTGCCGACCCCGTAAAAGAGGCAGTTTGGACACTACTGACGTTTTGTTTAATATTTTGACATTCGCACAATGAAGGCATTCCTAAAAGGTGGCGAGGGGATGATGTTCCCCCTTTCCCCCAAGGTGACGACAGTTGGACGAGACAGTTGTGATTTGAATATACAGGTACTGGGCGTAGTGTAGGAGGTCCAATAGTTTATTACATTGGGTTAATACGGGGTGTATTTGTTAGGGATCGAAAACCGTTCTAGTATCGAAATACGTTGCAGGATTATGAAATTGTCATGTAAACTTGATAAAATAGTGTCTATTTATTAATAAATTGTTGACTGCATAGCTTCCAATAATAATAGATAACAAATTTGAATAATAAATATAGGCCAGGATGGTAACTAGGGAGTGTGGTATGAACTAGGAGTGTGGTTGAGCATCGTGAGTAGGGATGGGGTGACAGGGGGACTGTTCTCCTAACTATGTAGATAATGCTTTGGCAATGAAAATGAAATAAGTATATAGATGCTCCCACCCCCTTCTCTCGCTGTCATCTTCCGATGCCCGTGTTAAAATATGGCAGATATTTGCAGTGACAGCAAGATTCATTGGCAGTGAAGTCTTACATTTTTAATAACTGATTTTATCCATTATAGTAATTCCTATGAAACAGATTCCAAATACCATGCAGTAACTTTTAATATACTAAAACTTGTTCCAGCCAGTGCTCCACAACTGGTGTAACAAAGGCTGTGGAAGGTACTATCCTGTCTGTGGGATGGTGCATACAAAAGATCCCTTGCTGCTAATCAAAAAGAGTAGCCCATGAAGTGGTGACAGCAGGTTTCCTCCCTCAATATCTGTTTGGTCCTTAACCATAAGTCCGATGCCAAATAACTGTAAATAAAATGTGTTGAGTGTGTCATTAAATAAAATATTTCCTTCCTGTACAATACTAAAACAAAATCTACCCCTCAGCTAGTTCAAGATAAACCTTGATTTATCTATATGAATTACCCCTTACCCTGCTATTTCTGCCTTGCCCCATTCAAATACCTTGACCTCTGATGTACCAGTCATGGAGTACTGGTTGAGATAAAAAAAAAAAAAAACCCAAAACCCCCAAGATTTGTTCAGCTCTGATCCTTCAGCCCGTTACATCCAAGGCAAGCACTTTACCACCGAACTACACCCCCTGGTTTAAAACCACGCCTGCGCCTACAGTGGCTCCAAATGTACGGGTCAGATATCAGTATTCACCAGAGAATGCTTTGGGAAGTGCTTGAACCTTAATTAGATATAAGCACAAAAATAAGTTGAAATGAAATGAATGGGAAGTCCAGTGTTACACTAAATTATGAATGTGCTGACATCAGGGAATTCTGGATGTTGATAACACATTCACGTTTGTTAGATATTTGATATCAAACCTCACCAGTGCTATAGGTCTGTAGGGAAGACTGCTGGATGGGGGTGGGGGTACAACCTTTAGTCACAGCCTTCAGTAAGTACGGGCCTGAGCTATCAATCCTGCTATCCACCATTCACTCCCCTGAGACTAGTTCAAGGACAGTAATTGTTAGCTCACTTTAGCCTGTAAATTTATATGATCAGGATCAATATGGTAACTGACCTAGGTGGCATTGTTGTTAAGCCATCGGACATGAGGCTGGTTAGGTACAGGGTTCGCAGCCCGTAACTGGCTTCCACTCAGAGCGAGTTTTTACGACTCGGTAGGTAGGTGTAAGGCCACTACACCCGCTTTTCTTTTACTAACCACTAAACAACTAACAATTAACCCACTGTCCTGGACAGACAGCCCAAACAGCCCAAAATAGCTGAGGTATGTGTGCCCAGGACAACGTGCTTGAACCTTAATTAGATATAAGCAGGGAAATAAGTTGAAATGAAATATGGTAATATCTTAAACAGCTCTCCATAATCTAATTAAGAGGAAAAATTAATCATTCCTGTTAGTGTTTGTCATCCAATATGTGTTATTTTGTGCTGATGTATCATTTATTGATTCATTCATTTACATTACAAGGTCAGGATATAGATCAGAGTGGTAGAGTGCTCGCCTGAAGGATGTTGAATCATAGGATTGGTCACCCTCAATGGACTAATCTTTTTCCCATTCCAACCAGTGCCCCACACCTGGTGCACATAAAATACCCTTTGCTTTATTTATAGGAAAGATGATGAATCATAGGATTGGTCGCCCTCAATATATTAATGTTTTTCCCATTCCAACCAGTGCCCCACACCTGGTGCACGTAAAATACCCTTTGCTTTATTGATAGGAGTAGCCTATGTGGTGGCAGTGGGTTTCCTCTCCGTTTCTTTGTTGACCAAATGTTGAAATATCCATGGTAGACATCAATTAGCCATAGTTTAAATGAGCGGGATATAGCCAAACAAGGGTGGGACGTAGCCCAGTGGTACAGCGCTTGCTCAATGTGCAGTCGGTGTGAGATCAATCCCCATCTGTGGCCCCATTGCGCTATTTCTCATTCCAGCCAGTGCACCACAACTGATATATCAAAGGCCGTGGTATGTACTACCCTGTCTGTGGGGTGGTGCATATAAAAGATCCCTTGCTGCTAATCGAAAAGAGTAGCCCATGAAGTGGCGACAGCGGGTTTCCTCTCTATATCTGTATGTTCCTTAACCATATGTCTGACGCCATATAACCGTAAATAAAATGTGTTGAGTGCGTCGTTAAATAAAACATTTCTTTCTTTTTTTCTTTAGCCAAACAAATGACCCATTCACAGTAACACATTATTACCTAGAAATTTGCATACCTTTTTAACTGTGCTAATACACTAAATTATCACATTGGTTTATGACATGAATATTATGGGTAAGTTATTGAATAAAAAATCTTTACGTTTCATTAATAGATTATAAATGAAAATTGATCTGTTGGGCTTTACTGATGTGATGATTGATTATAAAAATACATAATTGATTATTGCTTGAACTGCTAACTGTAATTGTTCCTACACTTTTGAACATGGAATTGATGTAAATATGTTGGGGTTTCCATTTGTTTTTATGCATATGTAAAATGGGTGAATGGATGGATAAATGAATGAATGCATAGAGCCACCCATCTTTTATTTGAATAACACACAATTGTTCAAACTTTTAGGTGATGTTCCCACTGTTTAATGTAATTTTGTAAAGAACAATTAACTCTTCACGACATATTTGATGTGGTATCCTGCTAACCTGTACAACCGTTATTGTTTATTTTGATGCCTGTCCTTATCATACATAACTGATTGTGTATTCGAAAGTTGATCGATTGGTTTAAACTGATTATAGCCAATAATCAATGATGCAATTGTGACTGATTGCCAACAGTATATTTTATTTCCAACACGCTGTAATAGAGGACATAAAACAAGTGTATAATTACTACAGTAGAACACATAAAACAAGTGTATAATTAATACTGTATTTTATTTCCAGCTCCCCAGGGTGGACTACCAACACGCTGTGATAGATTACATAAAACAGCTGTATAATTAATACTGTGTTTTATTTCCAGCTCCCCAGGGTGGACTACCAACACGCTGTGATAGAACACATAAAACAGCTGTATAATTAATACTATGTTTTATTTCCAGCTTCCCGGGGTGGACTACCAACACGCTGTGTGAACACATTGTATAATTAATACTGTATTTTATTTCCAGCTCCCCAGGGTGGACTACCAACACGCTGTGATAGAACACATAAAACAGCTGTATAATTAATACTATGTTTTATTTCCAGCTTCCCGGGGTGGACTACCAACACGCGGTGCTTGAGTTCATGGAGCAGGACGAATGTTTCGTCTTACAGGACTTGAACTCTGCACAGGGCACGTACGTGAACGATACCCGGGTTCAGAATGCCGCGGTCAGACTTGCCCCCGGTGACATCATCCGCTTCGGGTACAACGGCACGCCGTATGAACTGCACATAGAGAACAAACCCCCAGTAAGTAGCTTGTATTACTATCATAATAAATTATATATTCTGAAGGGGCACACCGTACGAACTGCACATAGAGATCAAACCCCCGGTATGTAGCTTGTATTACTATCATAATAAATTATATACTCTGGAGGGGCACACCATACAAACTGCACATAGAAATCAAACCCCCGGTATGTAGCTTGTATTACTATCATAATAAATTATATACTCTGGAGGGGCACAAACTGCACATAGAAATCAAACCCCTGGTAGGTAGCTTATATTACTATCATAATAAATTATATACTCTGGAGGGGCACACCGTACAAACTGCACATAGAAATCAAACCCCTGGTAGGTAGCTTGTATTACTATCATAGTAAATTATATACTCTGGAGGGGCACACCGTACGAACTGCACATAGAGAGCAAACCCCCGGTATGTAGCTTGTATTACTATCATAATAAATTATATACTCTGGAGGGGCACACCATACAAACTGCACATAGAAATCAAACCCCTGGTAGGTAGCTTGTATTACTATCATAGTAAATTATATACTCTGGAGGGGCACACCGTACAAACTGCACATAGAGAGCAAACCCCTGGTAGGTAGCTTGTATTACTATCATAGTAAATTATATACTCTGGAGGGGCAAACCGTACAAACTGCACATAGAAATCAAACCCCTGGTAGGTAGCAAGGGATTTAATGATTATTCTGTGGGTCCGAACATAGGCCACTTCCCAAATGAAAGTGGTTTCAGGTTCAACAGCATGCCATATGAACTACACACAGAGAACAAACCCCCAGTAGCTAGCTTGGTATATTAATTAGGACAAATTATATTACTCAGCAGCAGGACTTCTAGATTATTGTGGCTAGTGATATTCAGTGTTGGGCTAGTAAATAACTACTATTGTCATGCCAGACAGGACTTCTAGATTATGGTAGCCCCACTCCCATGGCTAATGATATTCAATGTTGGGCTAGTAAATAACTATTGACATGCCCGATGGCTAGTGAATTTTTTTTGTCAAATGTTGCAGTTACGTCTGTTTTGTAAATATAAATATCCTTCCCACACCCAACCCATCAATGTTAGTGTTTTAAGCTCTATCTCCCTCTTTAGGTAACATATTGGATTATTACTAGTACTTAGTAAAATTGTATTAACTTTAAGTAAAGTAGGGCTGGTGAATTTTTAATTGTGGCTAGTAAATGTTTTAAATCACTGATCCAATGGTTAGTGGATTTTATAAAAATTCTAGGGAACATTTTGTTGAGTATTGCAGCGTGATTTGCTACATTAAACAGTAGTTGCTGACTAATTTTCAGCTGACTTAGAAATATCACTAATGAAGATTTTAAAAACTAAATGTTTCCTGCTCAGTGTGTTTATTATTATTGTAGGTGGCGATTTATGGTAGCTATATTTGCCATATACGACATGTTGTAGCCATTTAGTATTAGAACAAATTACAGTTGGCTAATCTGGCTACTGTAAAACTTGGTTTTTAGTTGAACACATACAGATGTTCATCACCGTGCACCAAACTTTTTATGGCAGGTGAGACATTTAAAGGCATACTGTCAGGGATTTTAAGACATTATTTCTCTAAAAATGGATAATAACTAAAAATTACATTAATTGTTGGAAACCAAATCTAGCTATTGCATCAATTTAACTGAACCGTGATGGAGTGAAATCCATGTCATCCCTCTCGGCAATTTTAGTTTTTTAATTATGGACCTTTGCCGTAATTCAATTCTTTTTACAAAATATCATTAATAAATGGAGTATGGTGGTTATGAAGATGGTTGAATAAAGTACATTTAGGAACAAATCAAATTATTTTTGTTCAGGTAATACTTTGTTAGACCATTAAATAGGTCCGTGGTCTGTGACAATATGCCTTTAAAGCTTTCAGTCCGTCATATTCTTACATAAGCCCACTGGCATGGCCAGTATTTTATATGGACGGTATGGGTGGGGTGAGTGGGTGGTAAGTGGCACCCAGACAAACTGCTATCCTGTTGAGATTGTAATGTGAAGAGAGATAAAATGTGTCCCTGTATCTTTGCTAATATTTTGCCCTATTGCTTGTAACCAAGTAATCTGCAAGTTACATTGTGTGAACACCACCTTAAGGTATTGTGTTTTAAAAAAAAAAATCTTTTGTTATTGATGCATGCATTGTTAGAAGTAATCTCTTTTGTGTGTGTATATACGACATTATGCCACTGCACAGACTACATAAAATTATTATTTATATGTGTGTGTATATATATATATATATATATATATATGTACATGTACATGTCATGGCATGCATTTTCATACTTAATATGAATACTGAAATGTGAAACCACAAACTTAAAGTATCATTTGCAGCTGTAAAAGATCTGCATTATTGCAGGCTGGAATCCAATTTAGGTTCAAGCATGCTGTCCTGGACACACATGCACGTCAGCATGGTGATGACTTCTTTTTGGCGTGGTGGCAGAATTGGGATTTGCGATCACAGCTAAATTATTTTTATTGGATGGTCTTCGTATTGATTTACAGAACATTGCATGTCACAAGCTGGTTAATTTGCTCATGTGTCAACAACAGGGTGTTAGCATCAATAAAATATTAACAGCCATTGTTACATCGGTCTGATCAATAATCATTGATTGCTAATCCAGTGGTGTTTTTTTATGTTATTCCTGGATTAATAAGATTTCTTTAGGATTTCATACAATAGAGAGCAATGGGGGAGGGACAGACAATATCCTATTAATAACCTATATTGTGGTAGTGGGTTTCCACCATCCCGCTCTTTCTCTCCCCACTCTCTCTCTCTCCCCACTCTCTCTCTATGTCCCTCCCTCCCTATCAACCTCCCTATTTCCCTCCTCTCTCTCTCCTCTCTCTCTCTCTCTCTCTCTCTCTCTCTCTCTCTCTCTCTCTCTCTCTCTCTCTCTCTCTTCCCACTCTCTCTCTATGTCCCTCCCTCCCTATCAACCTCCCTATTTCCCTCCTCTCCCTCCCTCCCTCTCTCTCTCTCTCTCTCTCTCTCTCTCTCTCTCTCTCTCTCTCTCTCTCTCTCTCTCTCTCTCTCTCTCTCTCTCTCTCTCTCTCCCCACTCTATCTCTCTCCCCACTCTCTCTCTATGTCCCTCCCTCCCTATCAACCTCCCTATTTCCCTCCTCTCTCTCTCTCTCTCTCTCTCTCTCTCTCTCTCTCTCTCTCTCTCTCTCTCTCTCTCTCTCTCTCTCTCTCTCTCTCTCTCTCTCTCTCTCTCTTCCTGTCCATCTCCCTCTCCATCTCTCAAACTTACTTTCTACAAAATGTTGAAATAGCTATATATTTGACACCAAATAGCCATAGTTTAAAATGTACCGAGGTGTCAAACAAATATTCCTTTATTTGTAGATTGCATATTCTTCTGTCCAGTCCCGACCACCATGGACGATTCCTGTTTACGAACAGCCCGCATATACACTTTACCAACAACAACTGCAAACCACCACACAGGGACTTCCCTACCTGAGTCAACCGAGCGGGCAAGTCACATCGGCTATACTGGGGCCACGGCAACCAGGGGTCCCTCTGCCACGACCTCCTCTGAGGTCACGACCTTTGTCTGCAGGGTCAGCCACGCGAAGGTCGACCGTGGATCCGAGATTCCAGGCTATTTCTGCATCTAATACTGTAGGATCACCTGTGTCAAGAAATACATCAGGTAATTGTATTCTTCTAAAGAGACCATTTCAACTTTAGAGTTTAGTGTATTTTATTAAAGGTATTTAGTCTTCTTATTCATTGTGGATACACACCACCATTAATTACTCCATGCAGTTCAATACAATTTCTGTGACACAATATATTCTGTGAAAAAGACAACAATATTGAGAGGTGATGTGAATAAAAAAAATATTGAGTTATCCAAATTATGTTGGAGCATCATCTCATTGTTCTTTTATATAATTAAGTGGCAGCATTTCTTGTGGACAGAATTTAGCTCAGTCGGTTGAGTGCTCGCTTCAGGTGCTTGCGTTGCAGGATCCAACAACCTTTGTGGATCCATTGAACTGATTGGGTTTTTTCTCGTTCCAACCAGAGCAGCATAACTGGTCAAAGGCCGTGGTATGTGTTTTCCTGTCTGTGGGAAAGTGCATATAAAAGATCCCTTGGAAACATGTAGTGGGTTTTCTCTAATGACTGTAACTGTCAGAATTACCAAAAGTTTGACATCCAATAGCTAATGATTACTTAATCAATGTGCTCTAGTGGTGTCATTACATCCTACATAGGTGAACCTCCTAGTAATCATGAAAGAAATATTTCAAAAGGCATTTCAGTACTTTATGTATTTGTGTAATGAAGATCTACAGAGCAGACTTTATTAATGAAACAGATATTTTGGTGCATGTCTTGTATGGTATTTCTAAGTAAAAGGTTATGTCAGGTGAAATTTGTAATCATCTTCCCATTGTTAATTCCTTGTTAAGACAATGCTTACAAATAAAAAAATATGTCGATCTCTTGTATATTTGTGTATATAACTTACTGGCTTGTAGGTGATCAGCTTGCTAAAAATATAGCTTTCTATTTGACAATGCAGATCCATCACTACCAAAGGCAAACGGCCCAGGTTTGATATTTTAATTAATTTTGTCTTTTAATTGCTTTTGTGTGTTTTAGTATTTTTGAAAATTTGTTATATTTTTCTAAATAATTAAGGCTTTGCATTAACTTTCATCTAGAACTGTAGTGTCAAAGAAATTAAATATATCATTTACAAAACATATACAGTGAAACCCCTTTAAACCGGACACCCTCGGAACCAAGTAAAGTGTCCGGTTTTAAGAGGTATCTGGTTTAGTGAGGTTAAGTTATGTACTGATTTTTAAAAACGGACCATGAAAAATGTCCATTTATGGGGGAATTCCGGTTTACAGAGGGTCCAGTTTTGAGAGGTTTCACTGTATTGTGTTTCAAATATCTCATCTTAACTATATCATGTGTTCTGGTGATGCTAAATAAATACATATTTTTATCACTGTTATTTTTTAATATATTCTTTTTAAAATATTTCATCGTATTAAAAAAAAATTGAATTCCATTAAAAAATAAACAAAAACAAACTCAATATAATTAAGTAATTTTCCAAAGTTATGTTGGTTCGTTGAGTAGTAAATATTACTGAATGTTATAGGGTAGTTATTTGGTTGTGTTGTTTGTGTTTGTGTTAGATATTTAGTTCTAGCTAGTGGTAGCGATAGCATTTTTTGTCATTGTCAAAACTGTTTTGGATCCAGTGGTGCCTGAACATTTATTGGATATAGACACGTTAATAATGTTACTCAGATCCAGTGTTGGCACACCTAATTTTAATTATAATGAATCCCTTCCCAACTGGACACCCATGGGATCAAATAAAATGTCCAGTTTTAATGGATGTCCTGTTTAGAGAGTACCTGTCCTGTATTGATATTTTAAAAAGAACCATGAAAAATGGCTTCACTGAACCTGAGAAAGAGGTCATATTTACTCAACAAAATTAATTAAGAGCCAAAATAAATTTGGTCATTCTTTACTGGTGTCATATTTGTTTAGCAAGTTTTGATTACAGATAACCGATAGACCTTGTTTAAGTAAAATACGACTCTTGATACCTGCAGAAATCATTTGTTACATGTAGGTTTGTAATGATGCTTGTCATTTTGTTGGCTCTAAATTGTTCTTTAAAACATTATGTTTAAGAATGTACCACAACATCGACACCTTATAATGGAAGAATTTTTTATTTTTATAATGGAATTTTTTATATATTTTTTTTAACCCTGTTTTAAAAAACAAGAAGCCAAAAATGTCTGCTGGCTCTAGTTAATTTTGTACAGTATATATTAATCAACTGCAGTATTTGGTCTTCACTTGTCCATAAACCAAATCAACTAAGCAGACATTAGATTACACAACAATAAAATGTTGCCAGAAATAGCCATCTTTAAACATTTAAGCAGATCAGTCTAGAAATAATTACGGAAAACAAATTGTATTATTCAAGAGGAATACAACATGTCGAAAGTTTAGCAAAAGATAATAGTCAGGTTTAGAATGAATTTTTTTTCCAAAATGTTAAAATTGAATTTGATGTTTAAAAGAACCCACATATAAAGAAACCTCTCAAAACCGGACCCTCTGTAAACCAGAATTCCCCCAAAACCAGACATTTTTCACGGACCTTTTTTAAAAATCAGTACAGAAATTAACCTCTCTAAATGAGATACCTCTTAAACCGGACATTGTACTTGGTCCCTAGGGTGTCCGGTTTAGAAGGGTTTCACCATACAGTATAATATGGGTATCACCATACAGTATAATATGGGTATCACCATACAGTATAATATGGGTATCACCATACAGTATAATATGGGTATCACCAGACATTTATGAAAGGAAAGAAAGAAAAGTTTGTTTTGTTTAACAACACCACTAGAGAACATTGATTTATTAATCCTCGGCTATTGGGTGTCTAACATATGGTAATTTTGACACAGTCATAGAGAGGAAACCCGCTACATTTTCCCATTAGTAGCAATGGGTCTTTTATATGCACCCATCCCACAGACAGGATAGCACATACCACAGCCTTTGATATACTAGTCGTGGTGAAACGAGAAATAGCCCAACGGGCCCACTGACGGGGATCGATCCTAGACTGACAATGCATCAAACGAGCGCTTCACCACTGCAGTCTGGGCTACGAAATTGTAGTTTATGGCTGTATAATATTTCATGTTTTCAAAAGAGCTGTTGGTTATTCATTCTTCACCCGGACAGCTGAGTGATCATTCTCACTTTCATGCAAATTAATTGCCTAGAAATAACAACTTTAACAGATTTTATTTGAAACTTCACATGATTGCTCGCATAGCATCATTTAAAGAGAGTGATCTTCAGCTCGCCTTGATTTTGCTTGTGGCAAAGACTGAAAAGCTATTCTGTGATTTCAACTTGTGTAAAAATAATTTAAAATATTATAATAATTGTCTCAATGTGTCTTACTAATATGTTTTGTACCTCTGTTTGGTAGTAGGTTTTTTCTAGATGTATTATAGCTGAGGGGTTTTCTTGGGAGGGGTTGTAGGCAAAATATGCAGCAATTCTTCAAGGTATTCTGGAAATCCCAACATAGGCCCCTTCCAAAAAGAAAGTGGCAATGAAAATTACCAATTTCTGTACTAAAATGTTCCAATATATACATGTACATATATATATTTAATTATGTCTGTTATAATAAATTAATTTACTGCATCATTCAGTGGCCTCGTCGGTGGGCCCATTAGGCTATTTCTCGTTCCAGCCAGTGCACCACGACTGGTATATCAAAGGCTGTGGTATGTACTACACTGTCTGTGGGATGATGCATATAAAAGATCCCTTGCTGCTAATCGAAAAGAGTAGCCCATGAAGTGGCGACAGCAGGTTTCCTCTCTCAATACCTGTGTGGTCCTTAACCATATGTCTGATGCCATATAACCGTAAATAAAATGTGTTGAGTGCGTTGTTAAATAAAACCTTTCTTTCATTCAGTGGCCTGAAAAAATATACTGAGTATAATTTACTCATGCTAATTTCCTGGGCGATAAATCCCTGATGTTGTAAATACAGGGTTTGAACTTAACAGCAGCACCAGTGACAGTTGTCATGGTGATATAATTACAAACTTTCCGCTTTTATACGATTTCCTCAATTTTGACTGGACAATGTCGAAGAAAAACTGAATGTTATCCTTCGATAAACCTCAGAAAATGACGTCATTACGCCAGCTGGGACGTCATTACGTAAAACAGGTCATTTGATTTATGTGTATTTTAACTAAATATGGTGTGTCCAGGCGCTTGTGTATACATTTTAGAAGAGGGTGGGAGGTTAAACTGTGGCTAGCGAAGTTTATGAGAGGTTAAGACATGCTTCCCCGGAAAGGTATTGAAAAAAGACAAAATGTGCTTGATCAAGGGGAGGGTTCGACTGCCGTAATCCACCGTTTGCACAAGCTCCTGTCTTTGTAATTACATAAAGTCTGTTTGTAATTTTTTAAATGAATATATCTATGTACAACTGTCACAAACTGCATAAAATTGTGTAGCGTAGTGAAGGATTTTAAACTAAACACCTCAGAAAATGATGTCATTACATCAAATGGGACGTCATTATGTAAAGCAGATCATGGGAAGAACGTCAGAAACTGATTTATGAATTATGTGTGAATTAACTAAATAAGTTGTGCTATTTGTAATTATAAGAACTGTTTGTCATTTTTTGGCGAATTTATCAATGTATAACAGTTACAAATTTAGTATAACATCGCTTTGCTACGCTACATGATTTTATACAATTTGTTTCTGTTATACATCAATACATTTGCAAAAAATGATGAACAATTCTTATATAAATTGTAGTAGGCCAGGGCTTTACTAACAACATGTTTTGGAATTGGAATAACAGTTATTTGTTTTCTTTACCTAGCAATATCTTTTGATAGGTTTTGGAATTATGTGGTAATTATTAAAAATTAATAATTTGTTTGTTTTTGAACACCTGTTTTGATAACAACAACAATGAAATCTGTATCAACAACCAAGTTAAAATAATTCTGGTAACTTTGAAATGATTGTGTTTAAAACTGAGACAATTTTTTACCATGATCTCTTTTGACCCTGTGAATGATTGGATAACTGGTTTTTGAACTGTGATCCTTTGTTACATTGTAGGTGGTTGGATGACTGGAGGAGTAGCAAGCTCGTTCAGTGGACAGAACATATCACCCATGGCAACACAGACAACTTCCATCAGTGGTCAGGATATACTATTAATGCAAGAAAAGGTATATCATATTTTTGAAATCTGATTTTTATTTCATTTCATCCTTGCTGGTACCAACATGAGTTAGAAAAAAAAGGAAGATAACCATCTAAATTGTTTGCTTGGTATATACTATGCAATGTTAAATGCACAGTAGTTAGCCCAAAATAGATTAAATTCCCTTATATGTTTGATATAAACCAGTGGTGCCATGTTTATAGTCACCAATTAAAATAATGTGTAAATTTGGATATTATATAAACATTCCTTCCCTTTCTTCTGTAACACTAGACACCAACTACATCATGTGCTGGGGTGTTGGTAAACATTCCTTCCCTTTCTTCTCTAACACTAGACACCAACTACATCATGTGCTGGGGTGTTGGTAAACATTCCTTTCATTGTTTTACTACATCAGGATCAGAAGCTTCAGCAGCTATCGGAAGAAGTGAATCGACTCCGCACCCAGGAGTACGAGGCTTTCCGCAAGGATCAGTTCATCCAGCAGTTACAGCAACAAGTGACGGACTTACAGACACGAATACAGCAGGTATGGACACACGGACATGTGGAGACGTGTCTTTAATGAATAGTCGTGGAAGTAAATGTCAGATGGATGGACAGAATGAGCAGATGGATCGATAGATGGATGAATTGGTGGATGGATGGATGGTCACAGTTTAGTCATATTGAAGGATAAATGGGTGGATAGATAAAGAAATGAATGGATGGATAGATAGACTGATGGATGGACGCAGATTAAATATTGATGAATGGATGGAAGGATTGTAGAAGGTGGATGGATTGATGAGTGCTTGGATCAGTGGATAGATAGATGGATGAATGGATAGATAGATGGATGGATGGATGGATATGGGTGGGTGGACGTATGGACGGACAGACAGACAGTTGGTTGGTGGGTGGGTGGTTACGGTTGGTGGGTTGGGTGGATGTTTAAATGGAAGAACAAACAGATATGAATCTTCAAGAAAGCAAAACAAATATTTGCTCTTATTCCCCCCCCCCCCATACCCTTTGACTGATCTAACCAATCAGATGACTCTAATTTTCCATTGTTTCCATGGTATCCACATTCAGTCACATGACCACCTTATTCTCTCCTTGGAGTAAACATTTAAAAATGTTCTTGTTTCAGGAACCGTCAGTAATTATGGGCCGAGATGCCGAACTAACTGGCAAACTGGTGACATTAGAACAAGAAGTGAGTTCGAAATCAAACGAAATAGCGCAGCTAAAAGAACAGGTTGGTATATTCACTTTAGTTCTGTAATTGTTTTCAAGTGTGTCACTTCTGCTAGCCGGTATATCCGTGTGTGTGTGTGTGTGTGTTCCTTATCACTGCCTACATCTAAACCAATAGGGCCGGATTTACAAAGCCTGTTTATGTCTTACACGCATGTAACTACATACATGTAAAATGCCTAAACACCTGTTTATGTCTTACACGCATGTAACTACATACATGTAAAATGCCTAAACACCTGTTTATGTCTTACACGCATGTAACTACATACATGTAAAATGCCTAAACACCTGTTTATGTCTTACACGCATGTAACTACATACATGTAAAATGCCTAAACACCTGTTTATGTCTTACACGCATGTAACTACATACATGTAAAATGCCTAAACACCTGTTTATGTCTTACACGCATGTAACTACATACATGTAAAATGCCTAAACACCTGTTTATGTCTTACACACATGTAACTACATACATGTAAAATGCCTAAACACCTGTGTTTAAGAAAAAATAGGCTTCGTAAATTCTGCTCATAACTGTTTTTATGATGACCATGTTTGTATTTCTGTTGTAACAAGTCTACTGATAACTTCACAAACACTCTTCCCTGCTCCTATCCTTAAGGTGTTACATAATGGTTGATTTGGGGGGGGGGGGTTGTGGGGGTGGCTTTATATAATTATCACTTTATCTGCTTTCAAGACTAACACCCACATTTTCACTTGTTCATGTTTTGCAGTGAGTTGCAGTGGTGCACATAATATGTTATGTATCTGCACACACACACATACACCACCAGCTGTTTTTATTCTTCGTCTTTTTCACCATCTGTCACATATATCATGTATTTCATACCAGTGATTAAACAATGTGCTGGGGTGTTGTTAATGAAACTTTCTTTTCCTGTTTTAATTAATAATCACTGAATAAACAGTGTGCTGGGGTGTCATTAAACACACATTCCTTTCCTTTCCTAATAGCCACTGATTAAACAATGTGCTGGGGTGTTATTAGCGAAACTTTCTTTTCCTTTTTTAATTAATGATCACTGATTAAACCATGTGCTGGGGTGTCATTAAACAAACATTCCTATCCTTTCCTAGTAGCCACTGATTAAACAATGTGCTAGGTTGTCATTAAACAAACATTCCTTTCCTTTCCTAGTGGCCACTGATTAAACAATGTGCTAGGTTGTCATTAAACAAACATTCCTTTCCTTTCCTAACAGCCACTGATTAAACAATGTGCTGGGGTGTCATTAAACAAACATTCCTTTCCTTTCCTAACAGCCACTGATTAAACAATGTGCTGGGGTGTCGTTAAACAAACATTCCTTTCCTTTCCTAACAGCCACTGATTAAACAATGTGCTTAGGTGTCATTAAACAAGCATTCCTTTCCTTTCCAAATAGCCACTGATTAAACAATGTGCTAGGTTGTCATTAAACAAACATTCCTTTCCTTTCTTTCCTAACAGCCACTGATTAAACAATGTGCTGGGGTGTCATTAAACAAACATTCCTTTCCTTTCCTAACAGCCACTGATTAAACAATGTGCTGGGGTGTCATTAAACAAACATTCCTTTCCTTTCCTAACAGCCACTAATTAAACAATGTGCTGGGTGTCGTTAACAAACATTCCTTTCCTTTCCTAACAGCCACTGATTAAACAATGTGCTGGGGTGTCATTAAACAAACATTCCTTTCCTTTCCTAACAGCCACTGATTAAACAATGTGCTGGGGTGTCATTAAACAAACATTCCTTTCCTTTCCTAACAGCCACTAATTAAACAATGTGCTGGGGTGTCGTTAAACAAACATTCCTTTCCTTTCCTAACAGCCACTGATTAAACAATGGGCTGGGTTGTCATTAAACAAACATTCCTTTCCTTTCCTAACAGCCACTGATTAAACAATGTGCTGGGGTGTCATTAAACAAACATTCCTTTCCTTTCCAAACTGCCACTGATTAAACAATGTGCTGGGGTGTCATTAAACAAACATTCCTTTCCTTTCCTAATAGCCACTGATAAAACAATGTGCTGGGGTGTCATTAAACAAACATTCCTTTCCTTTCCTAATAGCCACTGATTAAACAATGTGCTGGGGTGTCATTAAACAAACATTCCTTTCCTTTCCTAACAGCCACTGATTAAAGAATGTGCTGGGGTGTCATAAAGCAAACATTCCTTTCCTTTCCTAACATCCACTGATTAAACAATGTGCTGGGGTGTCATAAAGCAAACATTCCTTTCCTGTTTTAATGTCCACTGATTAAACATTTACCTTTTTTAATTAATAGTCACTGATTAAGCATTACACAAATATTCATTTCATCTTTTTTTCTTTTTCAATATCAAATAGCCACTTATTAAATAATGTGCTGGGGTGTCATTTAAAAACAAAAAAAAACACCCTAAAATTTCTGTCTCAGATTTTTGCGTGTCTTCTTTCGATTAATGGAGTGTTGCCATGGTAACAAGCGAACACATTCTGCTCTTGTAGCTTGCACAATTGCAGCAGGAACCGGGCGGCAATGCGGCTATTTTACGCCACGAACTCACGGAAAAAATAAAAGAAGCAAACAATGCTCGGAACGAGTTAGAGAGAACGAAGAAGGACAAAAATATAACATCTGGTCTCGTGACGCAGATGCAGAGAGATATGTCAAACAAAGTAAGTTGTTTAGAAAACACTATTTGATTTTTTAAAACTTTAAAAAATTAGTTTCTTTTTATATTTACGTGCCACGGAATTGAAAGAAAATTAAAAAAATATATACTACCTTGATTTAACAACATACATGTATATGCAAGAAATACATGTATGTCAAACAAAGGAAGTTGTTTAGAAAATACTAATTGATATTTTTAAACTTTTAAAAATTAGTTTTTTTAATGTGTTACAGTACTTAATAGAGTCATATAATTATGATAAATTACTTTTAATTTACTTACCTTTATGTGCAATACAGTTATTTGGCAACTAAATTGCTCTGCTTTGTAACTTTTGAAAGCTTAATTAGTTAACAGAATGAATAGGGGTTTTTTTTCCAGACACTTTTTCGCTTTAGACTAATGCAATTTGAACAGTAATGTTTAGTTTTGGTTTGGTAATCATTCTAGAATTGAAGTGTAGAATAAGCCACTCGTTAGGGAGATAACTCTGTAGTTTTGACTGCTTTTAGATAGTTAATGTTGATAGGGATTGCAGGATTGTTGTTTTTGGTTAAGTTTGGTAAGTATGAGAAAATATTGAAAGTTAGAAACAAAATTTTCAGTTTATGTATATATATTTTTATGTATTTCTTTCATTTCCTAGAAACTTCTTTCCTAGATTCATGCAGAAAAGCCTAATTTTCCCAATTTCCTCATTTTGTTACCCATATGCTTATAGCCTTTAAACAAACTGTAACTTATTGTCAAATATACATTAATACATTTTCACAAATTGACAAAAAAAAGATTTTTACAAAAGGTAAAAAAAAAAGTGTTCTAGAAAAATTAAGTACGGTACCTTTAACTCGTGATAATGAAAATAGTTTTATGGAAAAAAGATTTATGGATAATAGATTTATGGATAATAGATTTTATGGATAATAATTTTATGGATGAGAGTTTTGTGAAAAATAGTTTTGTGAAAAATAGTTTTATGGAAACTAGTTTGTGTATTATCTTTATAAAGATGGAAGACACTGGTGAGGTGAGTGTCAAAGATATCCGTTATTCACAGATTTTAAAATAGTTTAACGACACATTTTATTACTTCACATTATTTGACTTGAACACTTAGTTTTCATTACTGTACAAGAAACATGACACCTGAATAGACAATTTTGGGAGAAAATCTTATATTACCGGTAATGCATCTCCCTACATTTAGAAATATAAAAAATACATTTTGAAAATCATTTACATAAATTTAGCCTGAACCAAAGCTTGAAAAAGAAAATAATAATAATATATAATTTTACAACTCAGCTTGTTATATACTTTTCCTTCCATTGGATATCAAATATATTATTTTGCACACTCACATATTTGCACTTATCTATTGATGATAATCAAAATCGATCAGTAACAATTTCAATTAGATATTATATTTTTCTGGTAATAAAAGCAAATTATATACATTTATTTATCTGTAAAATTAACTGTTAACATTAAACACATGCATTTTTCTTTTCCAGTATATCCAATTTTCTAAGAGGGAAAAGGTTAAAATTAGAGAAATTGAAAAACAAAAATAAATATATGTAATTTCTGTTTATTTGGAATTCAGAAGTGTTTATGTACTGTGTGAAAAAGGCTGCATTTCCAGTATTAAGCTTAAGTAAAATAGTTGCCTCCCTTGAAATCTTCTCCATAAACTACAGACTAAAAACAATTAGCAAGAAATTATACACAAATGTTTATTTGCTCTCAATCTGTTAGTATTAGTTATGCAGTAAAATGAAGGTTTTTTCTTCTTCATATGAACCCATAAAATGCTTCTAAATCCCCCTACCATATATACATTTCTTTTTATAATTAAATGTTAGATACCGTGTGTTTCAAACCCATAAAAATGCTTCTAAATCCCCCTACCATATATACATTTCTTTTTATAATTAACTGTTGGATATCATGTGTTTTAAACCTGTATAACTATAAGATAAAAGGGTTAAAATACATTTCTTATTAGGTTACAAGAAGTGTTGTATTTTGTAACTTCCTACAATTAAGGTTAGGTTTTGAATTAGACATTGGCTGGAATAATCAATTTGTTTTTAGGGACACAAGAAAGAAAGAAGTGTTTTATTTAACGACGCACTCAACACATTTTATTTACGGTTATATGGCGTCAGACATATGGTTAAGGACCACACAGATTTTGAGAAGAAACCCGCTGTCGCCACTACATGGGCTACTCTTCCGATTGGCAACAAGGGATCTTTTATTTGCACTTCCCACAGGCAGGATAGCACAAACCATGGCCTTTGTTGAACCAGTTATGGATCACTGGTCGGTGCAAGTGGTTTACACCTACCCATTGAGCCTTGCGGAGCACTCACTCAGGGTTTGGAGTCGGTATCTGGATTAAAAATCCCATGCCTCGACTGGGATCCGAACCCAGTACCTGCCAGCCTGTAGACCGATGGCCTGCCACGACGCCACCGAGGCCGGTTTTTAGGGACACAAAAACATTCTCCCAAAACCATTTTCATTCTTTCAATAATCAAAGATAGAATACCATGAATTTCAGTGAATAATTAGAATGTTAAGGGATAAAGTATTACAAAAAAAAGGTTTCATATTAGGGTTACAAAAAGTGTTATTGTATTTTGTAACTTCCTAGGAGTCGCCCGACATGCATTACGAACTTATCTATGAAATTGGGTCACCACGCTCACCCAGAGTAACTCACACAGAGCCAAAACCTGAGTCAGATGTAAGTTAAATATATATGGCCAATCAAATTACAGTATTTTATTGGCTCGTGGCTGCTTTTCTTTTGTCTTTATTCACCAATGGGATTTTTGCTATTTATATTCGTAGTGCTTTTAACCAATTAAATCACAGTAGAATATAACAAATTAGTTTACTATTTTGTGAAGTAGTTTTATTTGTCATGTAGTCTTAATATTATATGCCAGTTGTTATGATTAGCTGTGTGGAAATTGTGTTAAATAATACATATCTTAAAATTGTGATGGTGTTTTAAATATATTCTTAGTTTATTTTACTTTAATTATAAAAGTGTATGGTCTCTTTATATCTTTTTTTCTAAAGCATTAATTTTGAGTAATTTAGAATCGGGAGATTTTGAATGTCTTACTAATACTGGTTATATCATTATGATAATATATTACTAGTACAGGTGACTTTAGTAACTCATTGTCATAACATTATAATGCATTAGCATGCATGACTGGTATCATACAAAGCATGAAATAAATATTGTATCACATCTGACAATACCTCACTATAGTAATATATATGTATATAGATACATGTATATATAAATGTATATACCTATAAATCTTCTCTTTGTTCTTTTAATGTAATAACTGTGTTATCATTACATCTAATAATTATAATAATTTATTATTTTCAAAAATGTATATTGACCTAAGTCATGTAACTGGTAACTCATTATAATAATTTATTACAGTATTTAAATATATATATATATTGCGCCAAATTTCAGTTTATAGTACAGTATTCAGAACAAGAAATGGAACAAAATGGCTGCCACAGTTATTTGATGAATTAAAAGTATTGTCTATAAAGTCATACATACCATGTATCTTTAGTAACAAGATGGTCACCATAGTGCTATTAATAGGAGATTAAAAGTATTTACTATATTATGGTTATTCAGATACAGTTACTGTATCTTCAGAAACAAGATGGCCATCACAGAGCTATAAATAGTCAATACTTTTAAATGCTTTCACGTTCACTGTATTTGTCATGTTTCAAATTTTTCACTCTTTAAATGCATTAATTTGTTGTTTATTTTTACATTATAACACTGTATTTATTATGATGATAGTGCTTACATTACAGCTTTTATAGCATTTTAGAAATTAACAACGAACATGTTATATTTTCATATTTCTTTAATTTGTTTTAACTGAGATTGTAATTAGAAGTGGTAATTTGTTGTAAATATTAGTACATGTAGGTAATTGTGACTGGTATTGCCAGCGGTGTGTTCATTTAATTGTGCTGGAGTGGTATCTTCAGTAACTTCTTCATTCATTCATTGAACCCATCTACCCATTTATTTATTTCATTGATCGATGAGTTGACATTTATTTATTTCATTGATTGATGAGTTTACATTTATTTATTTGTTCATTCTTTTTTTCCATCCATCCTTTTTTCCCAATATCCATCCATCCATCCAATTGTACATCCATCCATCTCCTCATCCATCCATCGGTCAACCCACCAACCCATCCATCTATCCATCCATCCATCCATCCATCCATCCGTCCGTCCGTCCGTCCGTCCGTCCGTCCATCCATCCATCCATCCATCCATCCATCCATCCATCCATCCATCCATCCATCCATCCACCTACCCAACCACCCACCTTCCCATCCATCCATCCATCCATCCATCCATCCATCCATCCATCCATCCATCCATCCATCCATTCATTTTCTAGCTCATGTTAAACTGAACTGATATTAGGACTAAAACTATTTTGGATGGTTGTTATTATATTTTTTCAGGATTCAACAATCAGCAAGTTGACGAGAGAAATCGAGATGCTAAGAAAAGAGATTCGAGATCGCGACGTTCAGCTCACATCTTTAAACAACAGGGTAGCGTAATGTTTAATTTTACAATATTATATGATGGTATATTAAAGGCCATGGTATGTACTACCCTGTCTGTGGGATGGTGCATATAAAAGATCCCTTGCTGCTAATCTAAAAGAGTAGCCCATGAAGTGCCGACAGCGGGTTTCCTCTCTCAATATCTGTGTGGTCCTTAACCATATGTCTGATGCCATATAACCATAAATAAAATGTGTTGAGTGCATCATTAAATAAAAAAATTATTTCTCTTTTTTTTTTATTATATGATTCTAGAAATGGGACTCTGGAAAGGGACATCTTCCTAGTCGAACAGGGCAGGAAGTAGTCTATTTGTGAAACACTCACCATGTTTGTAGCAAAGGCTATGGTATGCACTGTCCTGTCTGTGGGATGGTGTGTATAAAAGATCTCTTGATGCTAATTTTAAAAAAGTAGCCCACATGTTTAGAACATCAGGGGCCTAATTCCAAAAGGTCTCTTAGGCTCTGCTAGACAACAAAGCATCCTCTTTGCACGTCTTTAGCACTGCACTGCAAGATAGCAAAGTTCTGAGAGTTTAGTGAATTAGACCCCAGGTTGTTAAATAAAATTATTTTTTAACATTATACAAAATAACAACAAAGACAGACATACACACACAAATTGACTTGTTTGTTTTCCAGTGACTAGCAGAATGTTGTGTGTATGGGGTGTCATTGTTTGATGTGTGTACCTGTTTCTATGAACAGATTACCAAGTTGAAGGACAAACATGATTCTGGGTCGATGAGAACTGATGACAGGAACGACGCTAGGGAAAGAGAACTGATCACACTGAGACAGGTGAGATAGACAGAGAATAACTAGTTAATGACGTACAATATCGGCTTTATTCTGTGAAGGTAAAAATAGGAAATTCTTATTCAGCCTGAACAGGATAAAGCAGATATCCGATGTCATTGGCAAGTTATTATCTTTATCCTATCTTTATCCTTTAATAATTTAATTAATTAACATGGATGGATGCATGATGGATGGATGATGGAGGGAGGGAGGGACGGATGGAGTGATTGATGGATAGAAGGATTGGTGGATGGGTGGTGGATGGATGGGTGGATGGATGCATGGATGGATGAATGCATGGATGCATGAATGGAAGGATGGATGGATCCATAGATGAATGGAATGATGGATGCATGGTTGATTGGATAGATGGATGGACACATGGATAGATATATGCATACATTAAATATTATTAGATTATATGTTAGGGATAAGGAGTTCATTATGCGAATGAATGAATGAAATTCATTATGTAAATGAATGAATTAATGAATAAACAAATTAAAAGATTAATAAACAGACTGACAAATGAATAATTAAAACTGGACACCAATAAATACTGCACATTTAATTACATCCCTACATGAATACACACAAAGCTGTATATGTCTCCAAGTCCTGTCATACCGTTTCAGAAATTCAAGGCTATTCCACACTGAATTACACCCCTATATTGATATACACACAAAGCCATATATGTCTCCAAGTCCTGTCATACGTGCTTCAGAAATTTAAGGCTATTCCACACTGAATTACACCCCTATATTGATATATACTCAAAGCTATATATGTCTCTAAGTCGTGAAATCCGTGTTTCAGAAATTCAAGGCATCAGAGAACAAGATCTCCGACCAGCATGACCTGGTGGGTTCTCTGCGTGAGGAGCTTGACAAGGCCAAACAGGCTCTGTTTGAGGAGAAGGACGTCCACCGCAAACTGCAGACCGAGATCGATGCCGCCAAGTCTCAGTTCCTGGACATGCAGCGCACAGAACGGGTGGTCAGGGTGGACATGGAACAGGCCACAAAACGGGTAGGAGCTGTTCTAGAGTTCATCTCAAGGGGTGGTGGGGTGGGTTGAACATGGAACAGGCCACAAAACGGGTAGGAGCTGTTCTAGAGTTCATCTCAGGGTGGTGGTCAGGGTGGACATGGAACAGGCCACAAAACGGGTAGGAGCTGTTCTAGAGTTCATCTCAGGGTGGTGGTCAGGGTGGACATGGAACAGGCCACAAAACGGGTAGGAGCTGTTCTAGAGTTGATCTCAGGGGGGTGGTCAGGGTGGACATGGAACAGGCCACAAAACGGGTAGGAGCTGTTCTAGAGTTGATCTCAGGGTGGTGGTCAGGGTGGACATGGAACAGGCCACAAAACGGGTAGGAGCTGTTCTAGAGTTCATCTCAAGGGGTGGTGGGGTGGGGTGAACATGGAACAGGCGACAAAATGGGTAGGAGCTGTTCTAGAGTTGATCTCAGGGGGGTGGTCAGGGTGGACATGGAACAGGCCACAAAACGGGTAGGAGCTGTTCTAGAGTTCATCTCAAGGGGTGGTGGGGTGGGGTGAACATGGAACAGGCCACAAAACGGGTAGGAGCTGTTCTAGAGTTCATCTCAGGGGGGTGGTCAGGGTGGACATGGAACAGGCCACAAAACGGGTAGGAGCTGTTCTAGAGTTCATCTCAAGGGGTGGTGGGGTGGGGTGAACATGGAACAGGCCACAAAACGGGTAGGAGCTGTTCTAGAGTTGATCTCAGGGGGTGGTCAGGGTGGACATGGAACAGGCCACAAAACAGGTAGGAGCTGTTCTAGAGTTGATCTCGGGGTGGTGAGGGAGACAAGTCACAGTTCCTAGACATACAGCGAACAGAGATGGTGGTCAGGTGTATGTGGTCAGGGCAGTCATGGAACAACCCACAAAATGGGTAGGAGCTGTTCTAGACTTGATATCATAATCAGGGAGTGCAGCTGTTAGAATTTATCAAAGGATGGCTGTTGGGGTGGGTGTAAGGGCGGGGCTGGAGACAAATCAGAGTTTCTTGACATGCAGAGGACCGAGAGGATTATTTATAATAATTAATTTTTTAATTAACTTATTTATTTATTTATTTCCTTAATTTAATTAATTAAGCAAATAAACTATTAATCAAATTAAGTAAATAAATAATTTAAAAAAAAAAAAAAATTCAGTTAATTTTATTTATTTATTTAATAACTATTGTCATTATTTATTTATTTATTTATTTTAATAACTATTGCCATTTATTTTATTTATTTATTGTTTATTTTGTATTCATTCATTCACTCATTCACTCATTCATTCATTCATTTATTTGTTTATTATATTTTAATTTCAGCTGGAGAGGTTCCGAAACCGTGTGATCCAGGCGACGTTTTCGACCCCAGGCGTGAAGGCCCCGGAGACGGAGATAACCGATGATGAGTTGATAGAGACGATGAAGAGCCTCATGAACCAGAGGACAGAGTTAACACAGAAGATACAAGAGTTAAAGAGCCAGCTCCGAGCCGCAGAATCCGGTACCGCTGAGTTACTCGATAATGCTGCAAAGTTGAAGGACCAACTGCAGCAAAGTGTGGTAAGTAGAATTCAGGTTTTTTTGTCTTAAAAATACAAAATTGTTTTTAATTCTTTGTTGTGGGGTTACTTCCCAGATGGTATTAATAATCCAGAATGGTCGAGGTCAGAATTGACTGTTGAACTAAAGGCAGTGGTATCTACTGTCCTGTCTATGGAAAAGTGCCTAGAAAAGATTCCTGTGACTCATTTTGTGGTAATACATGTAGTGGGTTGTTTCTTTCTCTCGATCAGTTGTCAAAATATTTATTTCCGTGCTTATATGCAATCAAGGTTCAAGCACACTGGCCTGGGTACACACCTGTGGCTCCGTCGTAGGAAACGATGATAGCGCTAAGATGGCTTCATAAAAGTGGGCCCAGGACATTGGGTTATAGTGTTTAGTGAGAGATATTTAAATCGGTGTAGTGAACCTTTCACCTACCCACTGAGTTGTTAAAACTTGCTCTGGCTGAGAGTCGGTAGTCTGGGGGCGCGAACCCAGTAACTACAAACCTTAAGTCCATTGGCTGAACTATGACACCACTTAGACTGTGTTTTTGGACTGGCCCTTTTTTCATATCATTTCAACTTATTTTCATGCTTATTACCAATTAAGGTTCATGCTGTCTTGGGCACACACCTCAGTTATTTGGGCTGTCTGTCCAGGACAATGTTTTAGTTCTTAGTTGGTTAGTGGTTAGTGAGAGAAAAGAGGGTGTAGTGGCCTTACACCTACCCACTGAGTCTTTTTAAACTTGCTCTGGGTGGGAGCCGGTACCAGGCTGCTAACCCTGCTTAACCACGACACCACCGAGGCCAGTACTGGGCTGCGAACCTTATACCTACCAGCCTTATGTCCGATGGCTAAACCACGACACCACCAAGGCCGGTTTGGCCTTTTTGTTGAGAACTGTTTTATCAGAAAGTTATTTCCCTTGGCAGCTAAAAAATGTACCATAATGGCCGACTTTGTTTAAATCATGGTTGTTACAGCCGATTTCACTACAATCATCTCTTTCTTTTATTTTGTTTTCTTTAGACTCGCCTCGCAGAAAATGGCCACCTGACTGAAAGTCTAAACCAGGAAACCAGCTTCCTTCAGTCTGTGATGGCCGACGAATCGTTGCTATGGATACGCGACATGGTGATTGACCTCGTCAAGGGAGAGAACCAGTGGGAGGAGATGATAGAGGGCGCTCTGGAGAAGTGTGGAGTCAATGTCAAGCTGTCCAACGATGGTGAGGTTTAGGGCAGTACCTGGTGGAAAATAATGGGGGAGGGAGTCCAGGGGTGTAGTATAAAATATCGGAGCAGAGTAATATGTCATCTTCTATAGGCAAATTAAAAAAAAGGATTACCGGGTTTTTTTAAATGCTGAGCATGAACGGTCCCAGTCATGTCTGTTGTATGTGCTGCCCTGTCTGAAAATGCATATTAAAGATCTTTTAATGCTATGTTGTAAGTGGTAGTCTAAGGCTGCAACAGATGGGGTTTTTCTTTTCACTATCCATAGTCCTTCCCAGCAGAGTGTGTCATCAAATAAAAACACTTTTTCTTCCTTCCTTCTGTTCTTCCATACTTTCTGGTAAATACATAGAGACATTGTACACCAAGTGGAAGTCTGATCAGCTGGAACATTGTCATTAAATATGAAAATATGTTGAGTGCGTTGTTAAATAGAACATTTTGTCCTTCCTTAAATATTGATTTTCTTTTCTTTCCTATGTCAGATCCCAGTAAACACATAGAGACTCTGTTCGCCAAGTGGGAGTCTGCGATCAGTGAGAAGGATCGACTCATGTCACAGATCGCCGAACTCGACGAACACCACCGAGCTGACCTTGCCCTTCAGCTCGATGCACAAAAACAGGATCTGGAGAATCAACTGACGGATGCGGTGGAGCGTGCGCGACTCGAAGGTGTGTAGGATTTAATATTAAAGACAGTTGTAGTGCAGTTGGCAGTTGATCTTCTATGTCTGAAAGATGAGAGAGAGAGAGAGAGAGAGAGAGAGAGAGAGAGAGAGAGAGAGAGAGAGAGAGAGAGAGAGAGAGAGAGAGACAGACAGACAGACAGACAGACAGATAGAAAGATGGAGAGAGAAAGAGAGAGGGAGAGAGACAGAGAGATGAAGAGAGATATAGATACAAAGACAGGGAGAGGGAGAAGAGATAAAGAGGGAGGGAGAGACAGAGAGAAAGAAAGAGGGAGAATGAGATAGAGAAGGAGAGGAGAGAGACAGAGAGAGGGAGGGAGAGAAAGAAAGAGACAGAGACAGACAGACAGACAAAAGGAGAGAGAGGAAGAGAGAAAGCGACAGGAACAGACAACAAGATAGAGAGGGAGAATGAGAGAAATGGACAGAGAGAGAGATAGAGAGTGTGACAAGACAGAAAGAGACAGAGTTAGAGAGAGACAAAAAGATAGGGAAGGATGGATAGAGAGAGAGATGGACAGAGTGTGTTTGTCTGTCGGTGACAATAGCGGGGATAGAGAGTTGACTCAATGACGCAGTGTAGCTTGCCAAAACGCAAAGGTATGCCTGTACGTGTAGGTGTTAGTAGGATTTCACATTAAAGACAGTGACAGTGAGCTTGATCTACTGGCGTGTTTGTCGGTAGAGATAAAAATGTCAGAAGCTGATTTTTCATATCAACATATTGCCTCTTTTCACATCAAAAACTATATTTTTCAGATTATTAAATATTAAAGAGAGCCTGTAAATATAGAGTTAGATTTTGATGAGTGGTTTTGTAAACATAAAAGCCTATATTACAAGGATCAATATTTCTAATTCTTCAGGTGAAGAGAAGCTAAACCGAGCGATTGACGAGATTCGAGCTGTTGAGACTGAGAAACGAGAAAATGAAGTCGGGGCAGAGAGAAGACGTGTTGAAGAAATAGAAGCTGCAATGGAACAACTGAGAGAGGTAAAAATCTTATAGACATTACTATAGTCTGTCTCATTCTCCTACACAAATGTTTTAATAAATCATTTCAGGGTTTTTTTGATGTAAGAAGAAAAGTAAACATGTTTTGGAAATAACAAAACAAATATACTATTTTTTGTCAAATTTAGAAAACAATCGGCTCAGAAATAAATAACTTGTAGTAAATTCCATAGCATGAATAATGGCATTCCCTGTGGGAAGGACTATAAATATTGTTATTTTAGGCCTTGTGACGAAAGGGCCAATATTGAAGATATTGAACATTTTGACAATTTACACCAAATAATGATCATATTATTGAGGCAGTGGATTTTAATTCTGAGAACAGTAGCTTGATATTTTACTTCTTTAACTGGTTAATACATTAATAACTGTGAACAATAGGGCAGTTATCTAGGTGAAGTACTTACATGTATGAATACTGTTAACTAACAAAAATCTGAACATACGTTCACCTTGTTCATTAGAAAGGCAGTAGTATCTACCTGGGATAATATTTCAAAACCTTAGGTAACCAGAAGTTGGTTCCTGTGACTGTTACCTAGGTAACCGATTGTTTGATTATGTGAATTACATTTGCATTAAACAAATTAATTTTGCTGTCAGATAGGTTTTTTTTTTTTTTTAGCAATTTTGGAATACATGAAGAAAATGCTGGTGAACCTAAGTTTTTAATGTTTAATTTTTTAATATAACAGTTCATCACATAACCCTTTGGCCATTTATATGAATTTGAAGTTGCATATTTTGAATGCATTCTTCATCCATGTGTCTCGAATATCATAACTACATGTTCTAATGAAGAAAAGTGATTAACTGCACTTAAAATAATTTTACAATTAAAGTAAATAAATGTTAAATGGTTAAAAAGAAGAAGAATAAATGAATAAATGTGACATTGGCAATAATCTATTCATATTTTAATCCCTAACCTCTCGCCAAGAAGAAGACCGCGAGAAGCTAGAAAAAGCTGTTGATTCCAAAAGTAAATAAATAAATGTGACATTGGCAATAATCTATCTATTCATATTTTAATCCCTAACCTCTCGCCAAGAAGAAGACCACGAGAAGCTAGAAAAAGCTGTTGATTCCAAAAGTAAATAAATAAATGTGACATTGGCAATAATCTATCTATTCATATTTTAATCCCTAACCTCTCGCCAAGAAGAAGACCACGAGAAGCTAGAAAAAGCTGTTGATTCCAAAAGTAAATAAATAAATGTGACATTGGCAATAATCTATCTATTCATATTTTAATCCCTAACCTCTCGCCAAGAAGAAGACCGTGAGAGGCTGAAAAAGCTGTTGATTCCAAAAGTAAATAAATAAATGTGACATAATCATTCTATATTTTTCAGTCATTGACGTCACATCCAGATGAAGATGGAGAAATGTTTGACAAGGTTGTTAATTAATTTGGTAATAATCTCTACTATTCATATTCCAGTCTCTAACATCTCGTCAAGAAGAAGACCTCGAGAAGCTAGAGAAAGCCGCGGACGCGATCGTCCAGATCGCTCAGTACCAGGCTCTGGAGATCGAGCTGAGAGACGAGATCGCGAGACTGGAGCAGTCGAGGTCGGAGGAGATCGAGAGACTGCGAGCAGAGAAGGAGGAACTCGAGAAGAAGTTCTCGATGGACGTCGAGTCGTACAAGGAACAGAACAAACAGCACGCGATGACGATCTGCGTCATGGAGGAGCGCATCGTGAAGATCACGAAGAAGAACAAAGATTACCAAGAGGAGATCACTGAGCTGAAGAAAACAGTTCAGGGTAGGTGCAGATATTGGAGGAGGTGGGTAGTTGTAGATTTAGAGGGTCTGTGTAGGTGGGTGAGATGACTGATCTCAAGAAATCTTTTCAAGGTAGGTGCATGTTTTAGACGTGGTGGGTAGGTAGGTACGATTTTACTTTTGTTATGTGATTGAATATAAACCATGTGTAAACTTGGAAGGTGTTGGTGGGTGGATGAGATTTGAAACTTGTTTATGCTTTTAAAAATGAATTCACAATTTGGTCACATCACAGCCTTAAGGTTACGTGCTGTACACCAAATAAATTCTCATGACTGATAATGTTAACATTTTGTGATAAAACTGATATAAGCAGTGTTTTAACCCACCCAGGTAGTACACAATGTCATGTAAACACTGCCGTGCCATGGGGTGGGACGTAACCCAGTGGTAAAGTGTTCACTTGATGCGTGGTCGGTCTAGGATCGATTCCCTTCGGTGGGCCCGTTGGGCTATTTCTCATTCCAGCCAGTGCACCACGACTGATATATCAAAGGCTGTGGTATGTACTACCCTGTCTGTGGGATGGTGCATATAAAAGATCCCTGGCTGCTAATCGAAAAGAGTAGCCCATGAAGTGGTGACAGCCGGTTTCCTCTCTTATTATCTGTGTGGTCCTTAACCATATGTCGAACACCATATAACCGTAATTAAAATGTGTTGAGCGTCGTTAAATAAAACATGTCTTCCTTTCTTTTGTTGTGCCAGACTGAGGTTCTGAGGAATGCCTGACAGTTTTAACAACAAAAGTTTAATTTTTATGATCATTGAGACAGATTTAGAGTTAATAATAAACAGATCCATTGATTTCCATTTCAGAACTTAACACGAGAAAAGTAGAGAAGCCCGTTCTACCTCCGAAACCAAAAATAATTCTCCAGCGACCAACAGAGGAGCTGGCAGCCATGGAACATCTTATTTCTGTCCTCAGGTCAGTTTAGTCAACATTCACGTTTATACATAATCACTGATTATTGTAACATATTGACATTTAAGTAGTCAGTACTTAACAGTGGGCTGAGACCTGTGTTTGGTAGCATCCGGTACCACGTACAGGAAGTGCATGTAAAAATGCCACGTGTCATTGCTGAAGGCCAAGTAAAAGGAGCGCCATGTTGTCTTCTAATTTATGTTTTCTGAAGATATAACAATTGTATTTTAATTCTAGAAGATATAAAGATATAAAGTTTTTTTGTTTTTGTTTTTTATATAAATAAGATACTTGACTTAAAAAGAAAAACAGTTTCAATTTTTTTTATTATTTAATTTTTCTGTTTAGACGAGAAAACCTTGATATGAAGAAACAGTATCAGGACTCACAGGATGTGATCATGGGTCTGCGCCGGGATCTGTCTGGAGCGTCTGCCCGTCTGTCGGACATCACCGGGGAGCTGAGCGAGACCCAGAAACAGGAGATGGAACAGAAGCGGGAACTCCTCCAGCAGAAGGAGAGGGACCTCGTCGAGCTGCGACAACAGATGGCAAAACTGACCAAGATCATCGACAAACAGAAAGAAGAGATGAAGTCTCTGGAGGCCAACTATAGGTGAGTGTATCACAGACTGGTGTGGGTATGACAGACTGGTGTGAGTATGACAGACTGGTGTGAGTATGACAGACTTGTGTGAGTATGACAGACTGGTGTGAGTATGACAGACTGGTGTGAGTATGACAGACTGGTGTGAGTATGACAAACTGATGAAGATCATCGACAAACAGAAAGAAGAGGTGAGTGTAGCACAGACTCGTGTATGACAGACTGGTGTGAGTATGACAGGCTGGTGTGAGTATGACATGCTGGTGTGAGTATGGCAGGCTGGTGTGAGTATGGCAGGCTGGTGTCAGTATGGCAGGCTGGTGTCAGTATGACAGACTGGTTTGAGTATGATATGCTGGTGTATGACAGACTGGTGAGTATGACAGGCTGGTGTGAGTATGACAGGCTGGTGTGAGTATGACAGGCTGGTGTCAGTATGACATGCTGGTGTGTGTATGGCAGACTGGTGTGAGTATGAAAGGCTGGTGTGAGTATAACATGTTGCTGTGAGTACAACACACTGATAAGAGTATACTCACACAGACTGTTGTGAGTATAACATACTGGTGTGAGTATGACAGGCAGTTGTGTATGGCAGACTGGTGTGAGTATGACACATTGATGTGAGTATCAGAGATTGATGTTAGTGTAATTCCTAGAATAATATGACACTAGCAAACAATGATAAAAAGTCTACTGACCGTTAATTAATTTTGTTGAGTATACATTTTCAGTAATCTTGAATATTTGATTACAAACTGTGACTGTTTAGATCCCCATTATATTGTTATTTTGACATACATCCTCATGTAATCTTTATACTGTACATAAATGATCTTCCACTATACATTGAACATTGTACCACAAGTATGTATGCAGATGATTCAACAATGTTCATGTCAGGGAAAACTGTTACTCAAATTCAAGATAAACTACAGCAAGATCTGAACAGTGTAGAAAAATGGTGTTCCTATAATAAAATGTTCATAAACACAAAAAAGACCAAATATATGACCATAGGAACAAGACAAAAAGTTACAATCCAAAATGATATTTCTCTTATAATAAATTCAGAACATCTGCAACACACTGATTGTGAAAAACTTTTAGGAATTAAAGTTGATAATAATTTAAAATGGACAAATCAGGTTAAACATGTGTGTTCCCTGATCTCTAAACGTCTGTATCTGTTATCAAAAATTATTAGGTATTTAAATTTAGATGCAAGAAAACTTTTCTACAATGGGTATATTTTACCACTCATCGATTACTGCTGTGTAATTTGGGGAAACTGTAATCAGGATGGATTAGAACATTTACTAAAACTGCAAAAGAGAGCTGCAAGGATATTAGATGTAGATCCTATTACTCTTATCTACCCCACTATTTAAACAGTTAAAATGGAAACACGAATCCACTATCACAAATGTTTACAAATTTATAAATGTCTATACAATGAAGCCCCAAACTATCTTTCAAACTTATTAATATATGTTGGAGAAAACAATCCCTACAACCTTCGAAATGTAGAGGATAGAAATCTATTAATTCCAAAACCTAAAATGTCTTTATTTAAACATGCTTTCAGTTACTCTGGACCAGTACTTTGGAATAAATTGCCTAAAGCTATCCGATCATCGCCAAATACTGCTGTTTTTAAATATAGACTCCAGAAATATTTTCTAAAATAATATCATTTGTACATATGTTTATTGCCATATATGTATTTTCTATTTGTTCATAAATGTATGCATTGTAATTCTGTATTGTTTGTACCTGAGGGCCTCAGGGAAGATTAGCTTTTGCTAACTGTGTTACCCTCACTAAATAAAGAATTTATTATTATTATTATGTAATAATTTTTATTTTGAAACCAAAGAATAAAAGTTCTCATAGCTCACACACTCATGTAATATTATTTGTATTAGACAGCAAGGAAAAGCAATATACTTCATATTACACACACATACACTTATATAATATTGACCGGCCTCGGTGGCATCGTGGCAGGCTATCGGTCTACAGGCTGGTAGGTACTGGGTTCGGATCCCAGTCGAGGCATGGGATTTTTAATCCAGATACCGACTCCAAACCCTGAGTGAGTGCTCCGCAAGGCTCAATGGGTAGGTGTAAACCACTTGCACCGACCAATGTTCCATAACTGGTTCAACAAAGGCCATGGTTTGTGCTATCCTGCCTGTGGGAAGCGCAAATAAAAGATCCCTTGCTGCTAATTGGAAGAGTAGCCCATGTAGTGGCGACAGCGGGTTTCCTCTTAGAATCTGTGTGGTCCTTAACCATATGTCTGACGCCATATAACCGTAAATAAAATGTGTTGAGTGCGTCGTTAAATAAAACATTTCTTTCTTTCTTATATAATATTATTTATATTAAACAATAAAGAGAAAGAGCTGACAGTCCAGTGTCAGTCCAGTACAAGACAGAGCTCAAGGAGTACAAACAGAGGATGTAGTAATATCCCAATATAACACACACACTCATGTAATATTATTTTTATTAACAGCAAGGAGAAGGAACTCGCAGTCCAGTACAAGACAGAGCTCAAGGAGTACAAACAGAGGATGTAGTAATATCCCAATGTAACACACACACTCATGTAATATTATTTTTATTAACAGCAAGGAGAAGGAACTCGCAGTCCAGTACAAGACAGAGCTCAAGGAGTACAAACAGAGGATGCGGAGTCTAGAGGAGCGACTCAGTGACGAGAAAGACGAACAGAGGAAACAACTTGACCTGCTGGACCAGGAAGTGAGGGTCATTTTGTCTGTCTGTCTGTGCGTGTGTGTCTTGTCTGTCTGTGTGTCTGTCTGTCTGTCTGTCTGTCCATTTACCTGTCAGTCTGTCCATCTGTTTGTCAATATGTATATGTTTGTGTATGTCTGTCCATCCATCTGTCAGTCCATCCATCCATCATCCATCCATCCATCCATCCATCCATCCATCCATCCATCCATCTGTTTGCCCATTTCTATCTGCCCTATCTATTTCTGTCTCTGTGATTGCCTGTTTTTATGTTTCTGTTAGTTTATCAGTCTCTCTGTCCATATGTCCATCTGTCTGCCCTACCCTACCTTGCTTATTTGTGTTTGTGTGTTACTTTGTTTCTCCACTCATCCATCAATGTATTTCTCTGGCCATCTTTCTATCCATCTGTCAATCTATGTCTGTGTTTCTCTGTTTGTATATATTTCTGCATGTGGTAATATTTTAGTTTTAAAAGTTACAACCATGTTTTCTGTTGCAGGGAAAGATCACATCAGAGTTGTCTGCCCAGGGGGCGCAGTGTCGTGGCGAAAGACATGAGCAGGTCATCTTGAGACAGCGAGAGGCACTCACTGAGTTGCGAGCCAGAATAAAACAGTTAGAGATTGTGAGGCCATCATGTGAGTCGAAAACAAAAGTCTAAATCTAAAACTTTGTGATGATGTCATGTTCGTTAGCCATTAAAAATGTCTGTCTATGTTGTAGCTTTATGAGACGGAAAAAATATTGATCTGACTTTCCTTTTCTCTCTCACTCTTAACCAAGTGTCCAAATACCCATGCTGTGTCAAAATAACCATATGTAATTTAATCATTATCTGTAATTTTAAATGTGCTGAGGTATTGTTAAAAACCTAAATTCCTTTCCTTTCCTCTATCAATCTCAACCAAATGTGCTGATGTGTCATTAAACAAACATTCCTTTTCTTTCCTCTATCACTATCAGCCAAATGTGTCATTAAACAAACATTCCTTTCCTTTCCTCTATCACTATCAGCCAAATGTGTCATTAAACAAACATTCCTTTCCTTTCCTCTATCACTGTCAGCCAAATGTGTCATTAAACAAACATTCCTTTCCTTTCCTCTATCACTGTCAGCCAAATGTGCTGAGGTGTCGTTAAACAAACATTCCTTTCCTTTATCACTATCAGCCAAATGTGTCATTAAACAAACATTCCTTCCTTTCCTCTATCACTATCAGCCAAATGTGTCATTAAACAAATATTCCTTTCCTTTCCTCTATCACTATCAGCCAAATGTGTCATTAAACAAACATTCCTTTCCTTTCCTCTATCACTATCAGCCAAATGTGTCATTAAACAAACATTCCTTTCCTTTATCACTATCAGCCAAATGTGTCGTTAAACAAACATTCCTTTAAACAAACATTCCTTTCCTTTCCTCTATCACTATCAGCCAAATGTGTCATTAAAAAAACATTCCTTTCCTTTATCACTATCAGCCAAATGTGTCTTTAAACAAACATTCCTTTAAACAAACATTCCTTTCCTTTCCTCTATCACTATCGGCCAAATGTGTCATTAAACAAACATTCCTTTCCTTTCCTCTTTCACTATCGGCCAAATGTGTCATTAAACAAACATTCCTTTCCTTTCCTCTATCACTATCGGCCAAATGTGTCATTAAACAAACATTCCTTTCCTTTCCTCTATCACTATTGGTGAATGTGTCATTAAACAAACATTCCTTTCCTTTCCTCTATCACTCTCAGCCAGATGTGTCATTAAACAAACATTCCTTTCCTTTATCACTATCAGCCAAATGTGTCATTAAACAAACATTCCTTTCCTTTATCACTATCAGCCAAATGTGTCATTAAACAAACATTCCTTTCCTTTATCACTATCAGCCAAATGTGTCATTAAACAAACATTCCTTTCCTTTCCTCTATCACTATCGGCCAAATGTGTCATTAAACAAACATTCCTTTCCTTTCCTCTATCACTATCGGCCAAATGTGTCATTAAACAAACATTCCTTTCCTTTCCTCTATCACTATCAGCCAAATGTGTCATTAAACAAACAGTCCTTTCCTTTTCTCTATCACTATCAGCCAAATGTGTCATTAAACAAACATTCCTTTCCTTTCCTCTATCACTGTCAGCCAAATGTGTCATTAAACAAACATTCCTTTCCTTTCCTCTATCACTGTCAGCCAAATGTGTCATTAAACAAATATTCCTTTCCTTTCCTCTATCACTATCAGCCAAATGTGTCATTAAACAAACATTCCTATCCTTTTCTCTATCACTATCAGCCAAATGTGTCATTAAACAAACATTCCTTTCCTTTATCACTATCAGCCAAATGTGTCGTTAAACAAACATTCCTTTAAACAAACATTCCTTTCCTTTCCTCTATCACTATCGGCCAAATGTGTCATTAAACAAACATTCCTTTCCTTTCCTCTATCACTATCGGCCAAATGTGTCATTAAACAAACAGTCCTTTCCTTTCCTCTATCACTATCGGCCAAATGTGTCATTAAACAAACAGTCCTTTCCTTTCCTCTATCACTATCGGCCAAATGTGTCATTAAACAAACATTCCTTTCCTTTTCTCTATCACTATCAGCCAAATGTGTCATTAAACAAACATTCCTTTCCTTTTCTCTATCACTATCAGCCAAATGTGTCATTAAACAAACAGTCCTTTCCTTTCCTCTATCACTATCCGCCAAATGTGTCATTAAACAAACAGTCCTTTCCTTTCCTCTATCACTATCAGCCAAATGTGTCATTAAACAAACATCCCCTCCTTTTCTCTCTAAACCAAGTGTAGAAATAACCATATGTTAGACACCAAATAGCTGTAGTTTAAAATGTGCTGAGGTGTCATTTAAATAAACATTCCTTTACTTTCTCTCTCTAACCTATGTGTCAAAATAACCATATGTTAGACACCAAATGGCCGTAGTTTAAAATGTGCTGAGGTGTTGTTAACAAAGATTCCTTTACTTTCCAAATAGCCATAGTTTAAAATGTGCGAGGTTTGTTAAACCTACATTCCTTTCCTTTTCTCTCATTCTCAACTAAGTGTCAAAATAGCCATGTTAAAAAGTGCACCTATTACCGGTAGCTGTAATTCAAAATGTGTTGAGTTATTATCAATAAACCTACATTCCTTTCCTTTGGTGTCAGTGCCGAACCAGGACCAGGCCCTGCACCAGGTGATTGCCCTGAAGAAGGAGCTGGCAGAGATGAGGGCGAACCAGGCGATCACGGAGGACCGGGTGGTTCAGAACATAACGTCGCTCGACCGGCAGATCGGGAAAACACGTGGACTCATCTCCTCCGCAAACGTGGAGGCCGACATGGAGCGCAGCGCTCACAGGGAGACGATGGATGCGCTCGAGTGTAGTGAGACCACGGTAAGTTTACTGTCTCTGTCTCTCTGTCTGCCTCCCTCTCTCTCTCTCAAGATAATTTGATAATTTTAGCTTGCACAATATTTTCAGTATCTGTCACTACTTCATACCATACAATATTATAATTCAATGATACAATATTTTCAGTATGTCATTACTCCATGTAATATAATATTATATTTTAATGATATAATATTTTCAGTATGTCGCTACTCTATATAATATAATATTATAATTCAATGATACAATATTTTCAGTATGTCACTACTCCATGTAATATAATGTAATATTTTAATGGTGTAATATTTTCAGTATCTGTCACTACTCCATGTAATATAATATTATATTTGTAATGGTATATGTATAATATTTTCAGTATCTGTCACTGCTGCGGGCCATGGCGAGCTGTCTGGAACTCGAGGAGATCGGTGGGCTTCGTGCGATGGCGCACATCCCGAGGGATGAGCGGGAAAAACTGACGCAGGAGCGGGAATCATCGACCGAGCTGTTAGCCAATCGGATTAAAGTCCTGCAGGAGCGGATACACAGGAAGGACGAGTTGTTACAAGGATACGAGAGAGACCTCGCCAAACTCCAGTGAGAAACTTTCAGTGTTAAAGAGGCCATATCTGGAATATTTGTGGTTTTATTTTGACCCATACTTAAACGAGAATGGCTGTTAAAGAGGCCATATCTGGAATATTTGTGGTTTCATTTTGACCCATACTTAAATGAGAATGGCTGTTAAAGAGGCCATATCTGGAATATTTGTGTTTTTATGTTGACCCATACTTAAATGAGAATGGCTGTTAAAGAGGCCATATCTGGAATACTTGAGGTTTTATTTTGACCCATACTTAAAGAAGCCATATCTGGAATATTTGTGGTTTTATTTTGACCCATACTTAAACGAGAATGGCTGTTAAAGAGGCCATATCTGGAATATTTGTGGTTTCATTTTGACCCATACTTAAATGAGAATGGCTGTTAAAGAGGCCATATCTGGAATATTTGTGTTTTTATGTTGACCCATACTTAAATGAGAATGGCTGTTAAAGAGGCCATATCTGGAATACGTGTGGTTTTATTTTGACCCATACTTAAAGAGGCCATATCTGGTATATTTGTGGTTTTATTTTGACCCATACTTAAATGAGAATGGCTGTTAAAGAGGCCATATCTGGAATATTTATGTTTTCATGTTGACCCATACTAAAATAAGAATGGCTGTTAAAGAGGCAATATCTGGAATATTTGTGTTTTCATGTAGACCCATACTTAAATGAGAATGACTGTTAAAGAGGCCATATCTGGAATATTTGTGTGTTTATTTTGAGTTGTGCTTAATTGAAATTAACTTTCCTACTATAGAGGAAGCAGGAAAGATTTTTTTTAAACTTACCATGAGATTGTGTATGGGTCTGGCAAGCTCCACGATTCCACGAAAACAATTTTTTCAGTTGCATGTCAACAAAATCACGGAAAGGTGTTTCCTGTAAAATATGTAATCCTATAGGGCCTGGACTGGGATATTATGAGATTGAGGTAAACTACTGTTTTAAAAGAGCTTGGAGTTTTTCCATCTCCAATAAACCAGAGAGTTATTTGTGTTGATTACCTAATTATCCAACAGTAGTTCTAACATTTCATTGTACAGAGATTCACATCTGATAAGCCCATATCCTACTAAATGTCCAGGCACATCTATTGTCATGGGCTACTCTTTTCGATTAGTAGCAAGGGATCTTTTATATGCACCATCCCACAGAGAGGATAGTACATGCCACGGCCTTTGTTACACCAGTTGTGAAGCACTGGCTGGAATGAGAAATGGCCCATTGTCTTTGTCACTAACAGATTTGGTAGTGAGACCTACAGAGTCGATCATTTGTGTTTGTTTTGTTTGATGTGTGGTACGTGTTTTATGTATGAGACACATTAAAAAAGTATATAAGTATATATATAAGTATATATCTATATCAAAACAGGGGTGGACGTAGTCCAGTGGTAAAGCGCTGACTTGATGTGCATTTGGTCTGGGATCGATCCCCGTCAGTGGGCCCATTGGGCTATTTCTTATTTCAGTCAGTGTAATACAACTGGTTTATCAAAGGTCATGGTATGTGTTGTCCTGTCTGTGGGATCATGCATATAAAAGATCCCTTGTTACTAATGGAAAAATGTACCAGGTTACTAAGACGATATGTCAAAATTACCAAATGTCTGACAATGATTAATAAATCAATATGCTCTAGTGGTGTCATTAAACAAAACAATTTTTTTTTATTAAATCAAGTTTATGTTTCTTTTTTACAGACAAGCTCAGGATCTGGCAGAACACAAGACGGCTCAGGTTGATACTCTGGTCGTAAGTACATTCTTTAGTACACGTACGGTATTATCTTTCTTAGTGTTTTCTCTGGCTTGTTTTAGCATGGTGCAGCACCATGTCTCAATAGTCTATCACCATCCTACCGTAATCAGCGCCATTCTGCCCTGAGATTAAACAAGCCTTTTTCAATAATTAATTATAAAATTGCCTTTTATAAAACACTCACAAAATGTATTATTAATTAATAAAATATGCCTGATATATATTTTGCCATTCATTTATTAAAGCAAGCACATTAATTACTTCTATTGTCATTGCAGGATTGGAAATACATTTAGGCCTACATTCTTTAGTAATATGTTAATATGTTAGATGTTAAACGGACTACTATATCCTGAGGGTTTTGAGCAAATAAAATATTTTTACATGATTAAAATTACAATTTACTTCCATTTTCTTTCTCATTATATAACAAATACATTTAAGGACATCATAATGTTTTATAGTATCTCAATTTCGACTTTTGTCTAAAATAATTTGGTATGTACAAATTAATTTCTTATTTCTTTTGAAATTATTACAACCAAAAGTCATTCAAATATATTTATCCATATACGACTTTATATTTAAAACATGTTAAGGTAAGATAGTGTTTTATGGACAGATCTATGTATTATGTGCAACAATATTAAATATGGTCAGTTCTCACCACAAGTCCAGTTTGCAAGGTTTATTTTATTGACAGAGCGAAATAAGAACGAATTCGGAGGAATCACAGTACCTACGCGAGTCACTGAACCGAACCCGCGATCGACTCAACCAAGAGAAACGTCTCAATGCGGCAATAAAACAGAAGAAGGTATTCTTAATTCAATTCATATATTCTCAGCAGTCCAAACCTTTTTTTTTTTTTGATTGATCCCCATCGGTGAACCCATTGGGCTATTTCTCATTTCAGCCAGTGCTCCACAACTGGTGTAACAAAGGCCATGATATGTACTATCCTGTCTGTGGGATTGTGCATATAAAAGATCCCTTGCTGCTAATCGAAAATAGTAGCCCATGAAGTGGTGACAGTGAGTTTCCTCACTCAGCATCTGTATGGTCCTTAACCATATGTCCGACGCCATATAACCGTAAATAAAATGTGTTCAGTGGGTTGTTAAATAAAACATTTCCTTTTTTCCTTCCAATCCTTTTTTCACTCGTTTTCTTGTTATTCTAGTTCTAGCAGAATGGGGTGGGACATAGCACAGTGGTAAAGTGCTCAAATGATGCACGATCGGTCTGCTTACCATTTCATGTTAAACACTTACTGTGAGGTCAGTCAGTCTGGGATCAATCCTCATTGGTGGACCCATTGGTCTATTTCTTATTCCAGCCAATTAATGCTCCACAACGTGTATATCAAAGGCCGTGGTATGTGCTATCCTGTCTGCGGGATGGTGCATATAAAAGATCTCTTGCTACTAATGGAAAAATGTAGCAGGTTTCCTCTCTAAAACTATGTGCCAAATTACCACGTTTGACATCCAATAGCCCATGATTAATAAATCAATGTGCTCTAGTTGGGTCATTAAACAAAACAAAGGTTTTCTGAGTGTCGTTAAATAAAAGTTTTCTTTCCTTTCTTTGTAATTAAGCAAAACAAACTTTATTAAATATTGTGTTTGGGGATGCAAACATTCCTTTCCTTTGCAGCGCTATTAACAACGTGAGTTTGATTATTTCAGACATTCCATCTAGAGAACGAGCGACTCCATCTAGATAGAACCCCACACTCCAGCCGGTGTCATCCAGAAGATCCAAAGGTAGGTAACTCTATTACAACGTGGGGCAGGATGTAGCTAAATGGCAAAGAGTTTACCTAATGCATGGTCGGTCTGGGATGGATCCTCATTGGTTGATTTATTGGGCTATATCTCATTCCAGCCAGTGCACCACGAACGGTTTATCAAAGGCTGTGGCATGTGCATATGATATTTTGCTAGTAATGGAAAAATTTAGCTGTTTCCTCTCTAAGACTATATGTCAAAATTACCAAATGTTTGACATCCAATAGCAAGAGATACATATATTAGGGAAGACAACTCATTAGACTCATCTACAAGAGGTTTTTTCACATGGGTTTGCATCTACAACGTATAAATGTTGCATATAAATTGCAGAGATAAAACGTTAATCTGGCTTATCAGGCCTGTAGGAATGATTTTTGGAGTGAGGGGGCACAATCTCTAAGCAGAGGTTCACAGTCTCTATATTTATATACATCGTCAAATATGTGCTATCCTGTTTGTGGGATGTTGCATATAAAAGATCCCTTGCTACTAATGGAAACTTTTAGTAGATTTCCTCTCTTAAGACTGTCAGAATTACCAAAAGTATGACATTCAGTAGCCAATGATTAATAAATCAATGTGCTCTAGTGGTGTCTTTAAACAAAATAAAATTTGACTTATGCACTGCATTATGCAAAACCCATTGGACGTATTTACAAGAGGGTTTTTTAACATGAGTTTGCATCTACAATGTAAAAAATGTGTAGGCCTATATAAATTGCAAAACTGATATATGGAGTGGGTGGCGGGAGTCTCTAGTGGGGGTGGCACAAGCTATATTTTGTATTTATTACTATAGAGTGGGATCCCAAAATCATTCTTGTTTTCTTGGGAAATCCCTTAATTCCAAGTTCAGAATAACATTAGAGTTAACAACAGAGTGCAAGTTGAAATTCAGTTAGTATAAGAATGTCTAGGATATTTCCTATAAATTATATAGTAGTTCTTTTAACTGTGTGTGTTCCCGTGTGTGTTTCAGTTATTTGGAAAGAAAAAGGCACAGAAAGAAATGCTACGGAAAAAGAATTATGAAATAGAAACGCTCAAATCTCAACTGACTGACAGAGAACGAAATTTACACATGAGGGAAAAAAGGATATACAGTCTCGAAACTAGTTTGGTAAGTACATGGATGTAAAAATACTTTTGTTTGTCTTCTGTTTAAAGTCACAAACCCTTGTGTTCGAGGTACATACCTTTTTTGTTGCTTATAAAACAAATTTTGAATTCTGCAAAGATCATAAAAACAACAAAGACATTTAGTTTTCCAAACTTGATAATTTAAGCAAGAAGCGGTTTGTAATTAAAGAAAGCAGTTACAGCAATAGCTAATAATATCTTAACCTGCCCAACAGCGAGTGTCAGTGCCTTTAAGTGGATTTTCATTTACAAGTTTGTTTTTAGGAACTTCAAGATGTTTTTGTGGTGTTTTTATTATTATTATTTATTTATTTATTATTATTGTTATTTTTGTTGTTATTATTATTGTTATTGTTATTATTATTAAAAAATTGGCCTATTTTTAAAAAAAGTATTTAATGATAAGTTAGGGCCTATTATTATTTTTCTTAATTTAAAAAAAGAACAAAAAAACGTTTTTCTTTTTTTTTTGGCAAGACATTTATTTATAAAAATTTGGCAAGATATTTATATAAGATTTTGGCCTATTTACCCCCCCAAAAAACAACAACAACCCACCCACCCCACATAATTAACAAGCAAACAATCCTTTCTTTTCTAATTACTTTATTACACCATGTTTCAAATATTGGTAACAACCATTTTGTTTTACACCTAGAAAGTGTTATACTAGTATTATATATTTCTCAAGGTGCTTTTCATATTTACCAACCTCCGCTTGTCAAACTGAAATCTTCTCACTCAGGGCCGGGACGTAGCCCAGTGATAAAGCGCTCGCTTGATGCACGGTCGCTTTAGGATCGATCACGGTCGGTGGCTTCATTGGGCTATTTCTCGTTCCAGACAGTGCTTCACGACTGGTGTAACAAAGGCTGTGGTTTGTACTATACTGTCTGTGGGATGGTGCATATAAAAGATCCCTTGCTGCTAATCGAAAAAGAGTATTCCATGAAGTGGTGACAGTGGGTTTTCTCTCTCTATATCTATGTGGCCCGTAACCATATGTCTGACGCCATATAACCGTAAATAAAATTTTTAAATGTGTTGAGTGTGCGGTTAAATAAAACATTTCCTTCTTTCTTCTGACTCTGTTTAATGATCAATATTTTCTTGTTTTCAGGGTACAGATCGACCGATAGAAGTCCATGAGTAGAACGTACCGCAGCTGCCTAAATATAGATAATAATACAGAGGCCTTATCAACAGTACAACTGTCATTCCAGAGTTATTTCCCCTCATCATCAGTAGCACTGCCTTTTTGTTAGAACTTTCTACAAGAGTTGTATCCCCTTATACAAAGAATGGGCTTTCTAGGATTATATCCCTTTATCATAGTAGCATTGACCTTTTATTACAACTGTTTTCAGAGACATTGCTTCTTAGTATCTTAAAATTGCCACCTAGTTATGTCATTTTTTCAACAATTATTTCTCTATGAGAACGTTCCTTCCAAAGTTGTTTCCCCTTAACACTAATCATCATCGTCATAGTCAGCTGTTGCAGAGTTATTCCCCCTGTCAGGAAAATCGTCTTGCTATTCTGAAATGGACAGATACAATGAGAGAAATACTTACAGAAACTGCAAAGAAGAATAATTTTATATTCATTGATGAACGAAAACGAACAGTAATATACGTTCATTACTATGTTTTATATATTTAATCAGTGTTGGTGAAAATTACCTCCTTTCTGGCTCTCTTTCTCTGTGTGTTTTTCGCTCTCTTTTTCTCCCCCTCATTCCCTATCTCTCTCTCTTTCATCCTCACCTCTCTCTCTCTCTCTCTCACCCTCTCCTCGCTCTCTTTCATCCTCTCCTCTCTCTCCAACTCTCTCCCTCCCTCCCTCTCCCATTCCTACTCTCTCTCTCTCTCTCACTTTCTCTCATGTACACATGCACACTTGTCCTCATTGCTCACTTTCACTAATCTATTAATGATATAAATATTCAAGCATATTAATTATCAATCTATACAATTAATCAGCAAATGTAATAAAATAATTATTTCTGTAAGGTGGAGACATTGAAATAGAAAATCAACATAATGTCATTACTATATCAACACTGAAAATGTAGGTCTATAGGTGGTGATGGAGTTATGGGGTGGAAGAATTTCATATGGGGTAATAATTTGACATGGCCAAAACTTGCTATTTTTAGATCATTACTTAAATATGAATAAATGAAATATTTATTACATTATTTGATTTCATCACATTTGATGCAGTCCTGTTATTTATTACATTGTAACAGTTATATGGATGATAAGGCATACAGTTTTGCGCAATATTTTATCTGTGCTGTATATAGTTTTATTCCTTTTTTTGTAAATTAAAATTAGTATATATACACATATATTATTATTACAAATTCTTTGTTATATAGAAAAACCAATTTCAATTTTCACACAGAACATGACATTTTTGTTATCTTTTAATAATATGATGTTTAAATTGCATAGCCAGTTTAGTTTTATATTACGTTGTGTTGTATGGTACCTCTGTGATAAATAGTCTTTTATAATTAAATAGAACTGATCTTTTTTGTACATGTATTATTTCAAATATTAATTTATTCTAATATGTACTCATTTTTTTCTGTGGCCTTATGAAACATTTTTAGAAATGTTTGTGTGTTATTCATACAGATGTGTATTTATCGTACGCAAACTTACACAGTACGATTTTGAGGATACAGGAATTTCCTATGGAAGGGAATTACAAAATTACACTAGCATGCATGTAAATTGGGTAGGGGTAACTTGTAGATTTTAAAAAAAGGATCATTTCTTGAATAGCCTTTAGGAATACATGTACTATATTGTGAAAGAAAAAGATGCTATTTTAAAGCTTATTTAGTTGTTTTTTTATAACTACAATACGTGTATTTTAATATGGTAAATTTTGTTACTACAGTTCCTAGACTTTGTCACATGACCAGATACCATATTGTGATCTCAAATGCTGTATATATTGGTTCCAGTACATGTATCAGTTAATGTGCTTGTAGATACATTGTAGATAATTTCTCATTGTAAACAAATGCATATGTTACCCTTTCTTTCCTAGGAAATAAACATTTTTTTACAATATTCCTTTGTTGTTTTTATTTCGAAATTCAAAAGCAGAGATGGAGGGACGTAGCCCAGTGGTAAAGTGCTCACCTGTTGCACAGTCAGTTTAGGATCGATCCCCATCGGTGGTCCAATTAGGCTATTTCTCGTTCTAGCCAGTGCACCTCGACTGATATATCAAAGACTGTGGTATGTGCTATCCTGTCTGTGGGATGGTGCATATAAAAGATAAAAACTTTGCTACTAATGGACAGATGTAGCAAGTTTCCTTTCTAACACTGTCAGAATTACCAAATGTTTGACATCCAATTGCAAATGTTTAATAAATAAATGTGCTCTAGTGTTGTCATTAAACACACAAAAAAATGTTTTAACTTTCAAAGGCCGAGTTGAACATACATACAGTGTATAGTTCAAGTCAAACAAGGTCTATTGTGAGACCGTGTTTTTTAAGAGGGGCGGGGTTGAGCTCTGTAGAGCTATCACAAGAGTTGTGATATGTCAGTGTTACACTGTGTCTTTAAGAGGGGCAGGGTTTAGCTTGGTAGAGCTATCACAAGAGTTGTGATATGTCAGTGTTACACCGTGTCTTTAAGAGGGGCGGGGTTTAGCTCGGTAGAGCTCTCACAAGAGTTGTGATATGTCAGTGTTACACCGTGTCTTTAAGAGGGGCGGGGTTCAGCTCGGTAGAGCTATCACAAGAGTTGTGATATGTCAGTGTTACACCGTGTCTTTAAGAGGGGCAGGGTTTAGCTCGGTAGAGCTATCACAAGAGTTGTGATATGTCAGTGTTACACTGTGTCTTTAAGAGGGGCGGGGTTCAGCTTGGTAGAGCTATCACAAGAGCTGATCACAAGAGTTGTGATATGTCAGTGTTACACTGTGTCTTTAAGAGGGGCGGGGTTTCAGCTCGGTAGAGCTATCACAAGAGTTGTGATATGTCAGTGTTACACCGTGTCTTTAAGAGGGGCGGGGTTTAGCTCGGTAGAGCTCTCACAAGAGTTGTGATATGGCAGTGTTACACCGTGTCTTTAAGAGGGGCGGGGTTCAGCTCGGTAGAGCTATCACAAGAGTTGTGATATGGCAGTGTTACACCGTGTCTTTAAGAGGAGCGGGGTTTAGCTTGGTAGAGCTATCACAAGAGTTGTGATATGGCAGTGTTACACCGTGTCTTTAAGAGGAGCGGGGTTTAGCTTGGTAGAGCTATCACAAGAGTTGTGATATGGCAGTGTTACACTGTGTCTTTAAGAGGAGCGGGGTTTAGCTTGGTAGAGCTATCACAAGAGTTGTGATATGGCAGTGTTACACCGTGTCTTTAAGAGGGGCGGGGTTTAGCTTGGTAGAGCTATCACAAGAGTTGTGATATGGCAGTGTTACACCGCGTCTTTAAGAGGGGCGGGGTTTAGCTCGGTAGAGCTCTCACAAGAGTTGTGATATGGCAGTGTTACACCACGTCTTTAAGAGGGGCGGGGTTCAGCTCGGTAGAGCTATCACAAGAGTTGTGATATGGCAGTGTTACACCGTGTCTTTAAGAGGGGCGGGGTTTCACACGAGTTGTGATATGTCAGTGTTACACCGTGTCTTTAAGAGCTTGGTAGAGCTATCACAAGAGTTGTGATATGGCAGTGTTACACCGTGTCTTTAAGAGGAGCGGGGTTTAGCTTGGTAGAGCTATCACAAGAGTTGTGATATGGCAGTGTTACACTGTGTCTTTAAGAGGGGCGGGGTTCAGCTCGGTAGAGCTCTCACAAGAGTTGTGATATGTCAGTGTTACACCGTGTCTTTAAGAGGGGCGGGGTTCAGCTCGGTAGAGCTATCACAAGAGTTGTGATATGGCAGTGTTACACCGTGTCTTTAAGAGGAGCGGGGTTTAGCTTGGTAGAGCTATCACAAGAGTTGTGATATGGCAGTGTTACACCGTGTCTTTAAGAGGAGCGGGGTTTAGCTCGGTAGAGCTATCACAAGAGTTGTGATATGGCAGTGTTACACCGTGTCTTTAAGAGGGGCGGGGTTTAGCTCGGTAGAGCTATCACAAGAGTTGTGATATGGCAGTGTTACACCGTGTCTTTAAGAGGAGCGGGGTTTAGCTTTGGTAGAGCTATCACAAGAGTTGTGATATGGCAGTGTTACACCGTGTCTTTAAGAGGGGCGGGGTTTAGCTCGGTAGAGCTATCACAAGAGTTGTGATATGGCAGTGTTACACCGTGTCTTTAAGAGGAGCGGGGTTTAGCTTGGTAGAGCTATCACAAGAGTTGTGATATGGCAGTGTTACACCGTGTCTTTAAGAGGGGCGGGGTTTAGCTTGGTAGAGCTATCACAAGAGTTGTGATATGGCAGTGTTACACTGTGTCTTTAAGAGGAGCGGGGTTTAGCTTGGTAGAGCTATCACAAGAGTTGTGATATGGCAGTGTTACACCGTGTCTTTAAGAGGGGCGGGGTTTAGCTCTGTAGAGCTCTCACACGAGTTGTGATATGTCAGTGTTACACCGTGTCTTTAAGAGGAGCGGGGTTCAGCTTGGTAGAGCTATCACAAGAGTTGTGATATGGCAGTGTTACACTGTGTCTTTAAGAGGGGCGGGGTTCAGCTCGGTAGAGCTCTCACAAGAGTTGTGATATGTCAGTGTTACACCGTGTCTTTAAGAGGGGCGGGGTTCAGCTCGGTAGAGCTCTCACACGAGTTGTGATATGTCAGTGTTACACCGTGTCTTTAAGAGGGGCGGGGTTCAGCTCGGTAGAGCTCTCACAAGAGTTGTGATATGACAATGTGAGACGGTGTACGTCTTTAAGAGGGGCGGGGTTGAGCTCTGTAGAGCTCTCACACGAGTTGTGATATGACAATGTGAGACGGTGTACGTCTTTAAGAGGGGCGGGGTTTAGCTCTGTAGAGCTATCACACGAGTTGTGATATGTCAGTGTTACACCGTGTCTTTAAGAGGGGCGGGGTTTAGCTCGGTAGAGCTATCACACGAGTTGTGATATGACAATGTGAGACGGTGTACGTCTTTAAGAGGGGCGGGGTTCAGCTCGGTAGAGCTATCACACGAGTTGTGATATGTCAGTGTTACACCGTGTCTTTAAGAGGGGCAGGGTTCAGCTCGGTAGAGCTCTCACAAGAGTTGTGATATGTCAGTGTTACACCGTGTCTTTAAGAGGGGCGGGGTTGAGCTCTGTAGAGCTCTCACACGAGTTGTGATATGTCAGTGTTACACCGTGTCTTTAAGAGGGGCGGGGTTTAGCTCTGTAGAGCTATCACACGAGTTGTGATATGTCAGTGTTACACCGTGTCTTTAAGAGGGGCGGGGTTTAGCTCGGTAGAGCTCTCACAAGAGTTGTGATATGTCAGTGTTACACCGTGTCTTTAAGAGGGGCGGGGTTTAGCTTGGTAGAGCTCTCACAAGAGTTGTGATATGTCAGTGTTACACCGTGTTTTTAAGAGGGGCGGGGTTTAGCTCTGTAGAGCTCTCACACGAGTTGTGATATGTCAGTGTTACACCGTGTCTTTAAGAGGGGCGGGGTTTAGCTCGGTAGAGCTATCACACGAGTTGTGATATGACAATGTGAGACGGTGTACGTCTTTAAGAGGGGCGGGGTTTAGCTCGGTAGAGCTATCACACGAGTTGTGATATGTCAGTGTTACACCGTGTCTTTAAGAGGGGCGGGGTTCAGCTCTGTAGAGCTCTCACACGAGTTGTGATATGTCAGTGTTACACCGTGTCTTTAAGAGGGGCGGGGTTTAGCTCGGTAGAGCTATCACACGAGTTGTGATATGACAATGTGAGACGGTGTACGTCTTTAAGAGGGGCGGAGTTTAGCTCTGTAGAGCTATCACACGAGTTGTGATATGTCAGTGTTACACCGTGTCTTTAAGAGGGGCGGGGTTTAGCTCGGTAGAGCTATCACACGAGTTGTGATATGACAATGTGAGACGGTGTACGTCTTTAAGAGGGGCGGGGTTCAGCTCGGTAGAGCTATCACACGAGTTGTGATATGTCAGTGTTACACCGTGTCTTTAAGAGGGGCAGGGTTCAGCTCGGTAGAGCTCTCACAAGAGTTGTGATATGTCAGTGTTACACCGTGTCTTTAAGAGGGGCGGGGTTTAGCTTGGTAGAGCTCTCACAAGAGTTGTGATATGTCAGTGTTACACCGTGTCTTTAAGAGGGGCGGGTTTAGCTCGGTAGAGCTCTCACAAGAGTTGTGATATGTCAGTGTTACACCGTGTTTTTAAGAGGGGCGGGGTTTAGCTCTGTAGAGCTCTCACACGAGTTGTGATATGTCAGTGTTACACCGTGTCTTTAAGAGGGGCGGGGTTTAGCTCGGTAGAGCTATCACACGAGTTGTGATATGACAATGTGAGACGGTGTACGTCTTTAAGAGGGGCGGGGTTTAGCTCGGTAGAGCTATCACACGAGTTGTGATATGTCAGTGTTACACCGTGTCTTTAAGAGGGGCGGGGTTCAGCTCTGTAGAGCTCTCACACGAGTTGTGATATGTCAGTGTTACACCGTGTCTTTAAGAGGGGCGGGGTTCAGCTCTGTAGAGCTCTCACACGAGTTGTGATATGTCAGTGTTACACCGTGTCTTTAAGAGGGGCGGGGTTCAGCTCTGTAGAGCTCTCACACGAGTTGTGATATGTCAGTGTTACACCGTGTCTTTAAGAGGGGCGGGGTTCAGCTCTGTAGAGCTCTCACACGAGTTGTGATATGTCAGTGTTACACCGTGTCTTTAAGAGGGGCGGGGTTCAGCTCTGTAGAGCTCTCACACGAGTTGTGATATGTCAGTGTTACACCGTGTCTTTAAGAGGGGCGGGGTTGAGCTCTGTAGAGCTCTCACACGAGTTGTGATATGTCAGTGTTACACCGTGTCTTTAAGAGGGGCGGGGTTTAGCTCGGTAGAGCTATCACACGAGTTGTGATATGACAATGTGAGACGGTGTACGTCTTTAAGAGGGGCGGGGTTTAGCTCGGTAGAGCTATCACACGAGTTGTGATATGTCAGTGTTACACCGTGTCTTTAAGAGGGGCGGGGTTTAGCTTGGTAGAGCTCTCACAAGAGTTGTGATATGTCAGTGTTACACCGTGTCTTTAAGAGGGGCGGGGTTTAGCTCGGTAGAGCTATCACACGAGTTGTGATATGTCAGTGTTACACCGTGTCTTTAAGAGGGGCGGGGTTTAGCTCGGTAGAGCTATCACACGAGTTGTGATATGACAATGTGAGACGGTGTACGTCTTTAAGAGGGGCGGGGTTTAGCTCGGTAGAGCTATCACACGAGTTGTGATATGACAACGTGAGACAGTGTATGTCTTTAAGAGGGGCGGGATTTAGCTCTGTAGAGAAACGCCCCCTCCCCCCCCCCTTTACGGGCCTGTTTGTTGTTGTTGTTATTCTTATTCTTATTATGTACCTTGGGTGAACAGTCCCCCAAAACTCGTTTTCAAGGAGAGTTTTGTATTAACCACTCGAGGTGGGGGTGTCATCACTCACCATGTGCTTCAATCATATACAGTGGCGGATCCAAAAAATCCATTTAGGGGAGTGGGGCAATGACATGAGGTGGAATGCCAATGAAACTTTGGGGGAGGTTTGAAGGGGATCGCAAAGAAATGAAAATTAATATATAATAAAATTATTACTGTTGCAAAATTTAGGGGGGTTGGGCATCTGTCCCCCACCCCCGATCCGCCTCTGATTAGGTACGGGTGCAGAGAATTTACCTGGGATGTCTAGTACCTGTACGTGGTGTTAGCTCGAGTGTCCTCTTGCTAGAACAGACCAGCGGTGGAGGACACTCGAGCTGACATCACAGGTACGGATAGCCCGAGTACCCCGACTGTAAGAGAGCCCCGACGCCATATAACCGTAAATAAAATGTGTTGAGTATGTCGTTAAATAAAACATTTCCTGACTGTAAGATAGCTAGACGGGCATTTGGACAGTAATACGCTCTCAGACTCATGTCCAAATGTCCGACTACGGAATGCAGTGTAATAAAGTGTGTAGCATTGAGGCAGGTATCACAATATTCTCAGAAAAGACCGACTCTGCAAGCTTTGCAAAGAGGCAGTGGAAGATGAGGCACATTTTCTCATGGACTGCAAACAGCTAGAAACGAACAGAAGAAAATATTTTATTACACTCGCACAAGAATTCCCAATATTCCAAACACTAAATAAATACGAAAAATGTTATTATATCATCAACTGCCCTAAAACACAACTCATTACGGTCGCACAACTCTGCTCAGATTTGGACACAGCACGAACTAGCCTCCTAACTAGACCCCCTGCCACTTAATAATATTTATTCATTTTAATTAACCAAATATTGAAGAACAGACAAAAGACAATAGAACCTGTTACACTACATGTACTTTATTAAACAAGAGTTGTAGTTTAGTTGTTTTTTTGATGTTAGCGTTTAATTTTATGTACTTTATTTTTGCTGATCAACCAGACTATGTTTTTATTATACATATATGAACATGGAAATAAAGTTATTGTATTGTATTGTATTGTATTGTATTATGTACTTGTAGTGTTGATGAACTTCTTTTATCAGTTTAGCAACTTCATTCATAAGTGCCCAACACTCCAAACCCTCCACCCCCAACTCCCAAAGTACAAAGTTCTCTTTTTATCTACACGGCGTCGACGGACGTCGGAACAGTGTGAATTAATTTTGGAAATCTTCGCATTTCTTCGGAATATGACGGAAATGGCCGAAGTGTTCCGAACGACGGTTTCCAACTGGAATGTTATCTCCAGGCTCGCTCTTGAACTTCGACTGGTTCCGCACAGAAGAGGGGCGTGAAATTCTCGGTTGTCTTCTTTATCGCAATGGTCAGAAGAGGAGAACGTTCGGTGAACATTTATAACTTAAATATCCACACTTCTCACTGCTGTGTTATTGTACAAAAGTTTTTTCAATAGTTATCTCCCTTAGACGTTCACCTTTACCGTAAATCATTCAATAAAAGTCCGAGACCTAATAACGGGGTGGCGGTGGTGTGCCAATTCACTAGCTCGAGTGTCCTCTACCGCTTGTTTGTTTATATCTTATACCGGCGCTAGAGGTGAATATGTAATTAATCCAGTAAAGTGGACAATAAAATTGTTTAAAAAAAAAAAAAAAAACTTTTCCCCAAAATCTGATGCTACATTCCTTTTGTTTCCTTATTCTTGAGTGGAATTATGACATTAAACTTACATGTTGTTAACCAGTATCAATGCTACACGAAAAAACCTGATGACCCTTTGACAAACAAAACCTAACTGTACTTGCTTGTGATGACATACAATACATTTATAAATAAAAAATTTACAGACCCGATCAAGAAATTAACGGGGTCTGAGTGACGTCCAAATGGCCATGGATGGAAACACTGCATACATTTTTTAAAAAGAATAACAAAGTTGATCACCAACCACATATGTTACAATTTGTTTTTGGAGATTGTATGGTATTAAAGAACATAGCTATTATATTGTTCTCGCCATGTTGTTTTAAACTTTTGATGCCAGACTGTGCCAGGCAATGAAAGTGATAACTACAACACGGTCGTTAACCCAACAAAGTTAGAATAGGAGAAACACAGACCTGTTTTTCTTGAGCCACTCTGAAACCCGGCCTGGATTTACGGCTTTTTTTTTCTCATACTACAGATCAAAAGTTACAAATATACTGAAAAGAAACAATATAAAGAAAAACTGATTTAATTTCCTTTATAATTTGGATGATGGAAATGAAATGGTGGTTAAATATGTTTCTGCTTTTATGGAATGAAATTTTGATCCCAGCATGCCAAAACACCACTCTCAATGTCTCATGAATATATATATGTTTTAAACATACAACACATTTTGGGTTTTCTTTAGTAGTCTCTCAGGAAGGAAGGAAATGGTTTATTTAATGATGCACTCAACACATTTTATTTATGGTTATATGGCGTCGGACATATATGGTTAAGAACCACACAGATATAGGGAGAGGAAACTCACTGTCGCCACTTCATGGGCTACTCTTTTCGATTAGCAGCAAGGGATCTTTTATATGCACCATCCCATAGAAAGGATAGCACATACCACAGCCTTTGATTTACCAGTCATGATGCACTGGCTGGAGTGAGAAATGAATCTCTCAGAGTATTGGTATAGTTTCTTTTGGATGTCAGTATACATATAGATCCCTTGCTGGTATTAAGGGCGAGATTTAGCCCAGTCAGTTGAGTGCTCACTTGAGAACTCAGGTGCTTGCGTCGCAGGATTGAATCACCTCGGTGTATCTATTCAACTGATTGTTTTTTTTTCATTCCAACCAGTGCACCACAACTGATCAAAAGCTGTGGTAAGCACTTTCCTGTCTGTGGGAAAGTGCATATAAAAGATTCATTGCTGCTAATGAAAAATTTAGGGGTTTCCTCTGCTGACTATGTGTCAGAATTACCAAATGTTTGACATCTAATAGCCTATGTGCTATAGTGGTGTCATTAAAGAAAACAAACTGGCTGCTGTTAATGAAAACAAAAATGTAACAGGTTTTCTCTAAAGACTACCTACCATAATTACCAAATGTTTGACATCCAATAGCTGATGATTCATTAATCAATGTGCTCTAGTGGTGTCCTTGACAAAAAGAAAAGAAAAAAAACCCCTACCCACCTAGCCAAAAATGTTTACATATAACTTTTCTTTGTGTTTACAGGTTTACTTGAGCGTCCCACCTTCCCGCCCAGCCTGACCCCAGAAGATGTTAAATATAAGATATTTGTGGTGGGAAAAAGCGGAGTCGGAAAAACGAGCACAGTTGCAAAACTTTCAGGAAATGAAATACCAGCTGTTCACAGTGAAACGCCAGGTTGACACCATAAATATTTAAAAAATGAACTGTTAGTAAAGGGACTACGGTACCTGAGGTTTTGGTCAATATAGGCTATTTTTTACTCTTTAAATTCTTGCTTAGAATGTTATGAATATTTTACTGACAATATTTGGAAGTCATTTGTGATAAAAATATGCTATTAAACTACTATGACACCAGCAATGAATTATCAACACGACTTGGCCTTAATTAATCTTGTTGAGTATATTTATCACTGTATATGAATGTATATATGTACGGTCGAGCATATGAGGCAAGGGGCAACTGCTGCCCCCCCCCCCCCCCCCCCCCCCCCCCCCCCAGTGCTGGAGCAAATCATCAAGTTGGGGCAAAAGCGATAGAGATATTCATGCAAAATGTGCTAACCTTTTTACATGCATTTCCATCATTCTACCTGCAAAATTAGTTGCAATTCATGTAAAAATGCATAGTGATTTGTTTGCAAACCCATATACATGTAGCTGTTTTATCAGTAATGCTAATATGAGTAAACATTGTTATCCAGATTCTGGCATTTTTGTTTAATTTGAACAAAAACCAGCCTGCTCCATACACAAATGGGAGCCTGTAGGGGCCTACACCTATGTATATGGTACACACAATCCTATTCTTGGCGTGTTCCCGTTTCAGGTATTCAGACATCGACCATGTTCTGGCCGGCTAAGATCAGCCAGTTGAACAAGATCGTCCTCTTTGAGATAAAACTTTGGGATGCAGGAGAGAACGCACTGCGCAAATTTGATCACATTCAGGCGGTAAGAAAATTATCAGCACTGACAAATTAAAATTTATAAATAGAAAATTGAAAACAGATCAGGCTGAATTTACGAAGCCTGTTTTTGTTAAACACAGGTAATTAAGCATTGTAAATGTATGTAGTTACATGCGTGTAAGACATAAATAGGCTTGATAAATTCGGCCCACATTTTTTAATGGGAAGGTTAAATTCTATAGTTTTTAACATAACAGAATGTTAAAAATGTGTGCTAACAACACTAGAGCACATTGATTAAATACGCACCAGCTATTATGTGGTGGCAGGACGTGACACTTATTCTCCAGACGCGATACCCAACAAAATGTTCCCTGCCAAAGCACCTTACTGACCAAGCTAGATCCCATGTTAGATATATAGAGAATAATTAGTGAATGATCTAGGATATACATGTAAGTGTTATCCTGTGAAGTAAAAATGGAAATTCAGCGAGGTTTGCTGAGTGGAATTTCCCATTTGGTCTGAACCAGGATAAGGCCGATATCCCATGTTACTAACTAGCTACTATTTTTATCCTGCATTCCATAAAATTTAAGGGGAAAAGCTATTGTTTCTGTTATATCAGCTTCATTGTATGATAACCTACAGATCAAATAAGCAGTATTGTAGTGTATCTACACGTGTGACGTCTGAAGGCATAATCTGATAATATATGTTTATGACTTTGCTTTAAAGAGACATTCCCGAGTTTGCTGCATTGTAAGATGTTTCCAATTAAACTAACATATTCAATATATGTTCTGGTTTAGAATATCAGTGTCTGTATATTCAATGTGTTTCTGGTCATCTTAATATTTGTAAGAAGCCCAAACTGGATTTTGTCATCAAATAATTTCGTGCGTACGGAAAAAAAGAGAAAATGAAATTTAACCTTAGATATTAGAATGGTCAAAAACACATTTAATATACAGCCACTAATATTTATACAGAAAAATATATTTGATAAGTAATTACAATCGTTGAAAAGTCTTGGTTAGTCGATAACATCTTAAAAAGTGCGAAAACTCAGGAATGTCCCTTTAATAGTTGGTCAATAGAAACAGTGGTTGCAGGATAAATATTATTGAACCTGATAGCCCTAGTTTACTTGTTTTTTCGTGTAGCTGGTAAAGACCCTATACTAATGTGTCCTGAATTCTGTTTACCCCCTCACCCCCCACCCCCACCCCCCAGCCAGGCTAGGTATGGCTGTGTTACATGATGAATAACATCATACTCATCAGTTCTTTCTGTTACAGGCCTGTACGAACAAAGTGGACGCCATTCTGTTTCTGTTTTCGTTTGTCGATAAAAGCAGCTTTGAGGAAATTCCCCAGCTGATGACACGACTCACCAACCCTGATGATGGCATCTGTAAACTGGTCATAGGAACAAAGTATCCTTCAACAGGAACAAAACATCTTCTTAATATTGTAAAAATCAGTAGACTAAGTGTCCTTCGTCAGGAACAAAACATCTTCTTAATATTGTAAAAATCAGTAGACTAAGTGTCCTTCGTCAGGAACAAAACATCTTCTTAATATTGTAAAAATCAGTAGACTAAGTGTCCTTCGTCAGGAACAAAACATCTTCTTAATATTGTAGAAATCAGTAGACTAAGTGTCCTTCGTCAGGAACAAAACATCTTCTTAATATTGTAGAAATCAGTAGACTAAGTGTCCTTCGTCAGGAACAAAACATCTTCTTAATATTGTAAAAATCAGTAGACTAAGTGTCCTTCAACAGGAACAAAACATCTTCTTAATATTGTAAAAATCAGTAGACTAAGTGTCCTTCTTCAGGAACAAAACATCTTCTTAATATTGTAAAAATCAGTAGACTAAGTGTCCTTCTTCAGGAACAAAACATCTTCTTAATATTGTAGAAATCAGTAGATAAAGTGTCCTTCTTCAGGAACAAAACATCTTCTTAATATAGTAAAAATCAGTAGACTAAGTGTCCTTCATCAGGAACAAAACATCTTCTTAATATTGTAGAAATCAGTAGACTAAGTGTCCTTCTTCAGGAACAAAACATCTTCTTAATATTGTAGAAATCAGTAGACTAAGTGTCCTTCAACAGGAACAAAACATCTTCTTAATATTGTAGAAATCAGTAGACTAAGTGTCCTTCTTCAGGAACAAAACATCTTCTTAATATTGTAAAAATCAGTAGACTAAGTGTCCTTCTTCAGGAACAAAACATCTTCTTAATATTGTAGAAATCAGTAGACTAAGTGTCCTTCTTCAGGAACAAAACATCTTCTTAATATTGTGTCCTTCTTCAGGAACAAAACATCTTAATATTGTAAAAATCAGTAGACTAAGTGTCCTTCAACAGGAACAAAACATCTTCTTAATATTGTAGAAATCAGTAGACTAAGTGTCCTTCTTCAGGAACAAAACATCTTCTTAATATTGTAGAAATCAGTAGACTAAGTGTCCTTCAACAGGAACAAAACATCTTCTTAATATTGTAAAAATCAGTAGACTAAGTGTCCTTCAACAGGAACAAAACATCTTCTTAATATTGTAGAAATCAGTAGACTAAGTGTCCTTCAACAGGAACAAAACATCTTCTTAATATTGTAGAAATCAGTAGACTAAGTGTCCTTCTTCAGGAACAAAACATCTTCTTAATATTGTAAAAATCAGTAGACTAAGTGTCCTTTATTGTTCAGTAGATATTGTAAAAATCAGTAGACTAAGTGTCCTTCAACAGGAACAAAACATCTTCTTAATATTGTAGAAATCAGTAGACTAAGTGTCCTTCAACAGGAACAAAACATCTTCTTAATATTGTAAAAATCAGTAGACTAAGTGTCCTTCAACAGGAACAAAATATCTTCTTAATATTGTAGAAATCAGTAGACTAAGTGTCCTTCAACAGGAACAAAACATCTTCTTAATATTGTAGAAATCAGTAGATTAAGTGTCCTTCTTCGGGAACAAAATATTCTTTAATACTCAGGGTTGGGAATTCTCCTCGGATCCACAGTTTTCCCCTCATGGAACATTGCGTTTCCTCGCATTTTAATCGTCCTTGCCCCCAGACCCCTCTAGATTTCCTCTTTTTTACAGTTCACCACCCTGGATCCCTCTAGATTTCCTCATTTTTACAGTTCACCACCCTGGACCACTCTATATTTCCTCATTTTACAGTTCACCACCCTGGACCCCTCTATATTTCCTCATTTTTACAGTTCACCACCCTGGACCACTCTAGATTTCCACATTTTTACAGTTCACCATCCTGGATCACTCTAGATTTTCTATTTTTTACAGTTCACCACCCTGGACCACTAGATTTCCTCATTTTTACAGTTTACCACTAGATTTCCTCATTTTTACAGTTCACCATCCTGGATCACTCTAGATTTTCTTTCTTTTTTACAGTTCACCATCCTGGATCACTCTAGATTTTCTCTTTTTTACAGTTCACCACCCTGGACCACTCTAGATTTCCTCATTTTTACAGTTTACCACTCTAGATTTCCTCATTTTTACACTTCATCACCCTGGACCTATCTAGATTTCCTTTTTTTTTTTACAGTTCACCAATTCCTATCCCTGAATACTAATTTAATAAAAATCAGTTGACACCAGGAAGGAAGAAAAGAATGTTTTATTTAACGACACACTCAGCACATTTTAATTATGGTTATATGGCGTCGGACATATGGTTAGGGACCATGTAGATAACTAGAGGAAGGAAGGAAATGTTTTATTTAACGACGCACTCAGCACATTTTAATTATGGTTATATGGCGTTGGACACATGGTTAGGGACCATGTAGATAACTAGAGGAAGGAAGGAAATGTTTTATTTAATGATGTATACAACACAGATAATTAGAGAGGAAACTCGCTGCTACAACACAATGAGCTACTCTTTCTGATTAGCAGCAACGGATCTTTTATATGCATCATCCCACAGACAGGATAATATATACCACGACCATTGTTACACCAATTGTGGAGCACTGGCTAGAACGTGAAATAGCCCGATGGGGATTGAACCTAAAGCAACTGTGTATCAGGCGAGTGCTTTACCACTGGGCTACATCCCGACCCCATACTACAAAGTACTCTTTTAACATTTTGATAGTGCTGTAACAAAACAAACACCCCCCCCCCCAAAAAAAAAACCCACCCATATATATATATATATATGTCTGTTCATATTTACTTTCTTGGTGTAAATGACTTCAACTTGTTTTATTTTGATTTGATTTGATTTGCTGAATGACTTGCTTAAATATTTATACATGATTGTAAAAATCCATCAGTTTTCATTTCCGTAACCACCAATTTAGATTTGACCAACACGCACACAGTGAAATTACACAGCGAGATATCCGAGACTTCGAAAACAACTGGAAGATTCCGATACTGAAGATCAGGAACGTGTCGGACTACCACCCGACCGGCTCGCGGAACGAACTCTCCGAAATCATTCCCTTGATGAACATAATCTGTGAACATCTGTGGCACAGAGACGTCAAAACAGCCACAAGGACTTCTAGTGATAGTCAAATACGTTCTACTGACACAAGGACTTCTAGTGATAGTCAAATAGCGTTCTACTGACACAAGGACTTCTAGTGATAGTCAAATACGTTCTACTGACACAAGGACTTCTAGTGATAGTCAAATACGTTCTAGTGATAGTCAAATACATTCTACTGACACAAGGACTTCCAGTGATAGTAAAATAGTGTTCTACTGATTATGTGAAAAGTTCCTGTGATGTAAATATCTATGGAAGAGGTTTGAACAAACAGCCACGACAAGGACTTCTAGTGATAGTCAAAAACTGACACAAGGACTTCCGCTTTCTACCAACTTTATGAGAAACTGTTGCTGTTGTAAATATCTATCTATGTTTGAAAACGGTCACAAGGAGTGATAGTAAAATAGCGTTCTACTCAGTGAAAAGTTCCTGTTTAAATACTATGGAAGAGGTTTGAAAACGGTCACAAGGACTTCTATGATTCAGCCTACTGAATGTGAAAAGTTCCTGTTGTAAGTATATTGTTTGAAAACAGCCACGACGACTGATAGTAAAATAGCTTTCTACCAATTATGAGAAACGTTCCTGTTGTAAATATCATCTATGGCGTGATAGTGCTCAGTAGTTTTAACTGGGTTGAAATAACGGATATTCACCAAATAGCCAGTATTTGTTCCCTGTAGGTCCAGGAGATGAAAGGTTTTGTTTCCATTCTTCGGTCTCCATCTGTCCCACATATATTAGTTAAAAGGACTTTTTTTTTTTTTTCAATCCCTCGTTATTGAGCTGACATTTTGTGTATAGTTTTATTAGGTAGAGCTACATATCAAATTACTTTCGACCTGCTCTTTTTGACAAGAGTTATGGCCCTTTGTTGGCCTCCGTAGGTGACATATGGTTGGACTATACCAATTAAAATCCCATAGGCGACCATGTTAACGTTTGTGTTTAAAAACACTATATGCAATATATCAACCAAACTATGACCCATAAATATCAGTACTACAACCCCTACCTCAAAGTATTAACTGCCGAAAATGGTACCTTTCATGGCTCATTTTCGGTATAACCAGATGTTTCTACAACACCCCTAGTTTCGCACAAAATTAGAGTACTTTTTTTTTTACAGGTACCCCACACGTTCCAAGCACAAGGCTACTTGACACGGTGGTACTACATCAAATAAAATTGCATACATTTTTAGCCCAGATGAGACTAATTTTTTTTACAACCAACACACATTTATAACCAATCGCAGGACTTGTGGTGTCAACTTCTCTATCAAAAGTTCGGTGAACTTCGACCCAGCCGGAAATTAATTGGTTTAGTGCAACCATATTGCTTTAGCAGTTCTCTCTGAATACTCGTTTGAAACGTGCTTTAATTTCCATATGCTATTTATAGGTTACAATATAGCACTGTCCAATGTGTGTCCCCGAAATAGTGTGCTTAGGAATAGTTGAATGCCACTGCCCGGATGCTACAAAGTTCACCCATTTCATGGATGTCTCTCCAGAGTATGTATGACCCAATGGAGGATTATTGCCCAGCAGGCACTGCAGGTTTCGTGTACCCGTCTTACAGCATGTATGAATCCTGTATAATATATATTTGTACATTTTCTTTTTGTATATGTAAATGATGATCTAAATGTAATCCTTGAACAACAATTAGTTTGGGGGTTTTAATATGCTCACGAAATGACTTCTTGCAATTTTCAAGAACACCCCACCCCACCCCACCCTGCATATCATATGTTGATATAAATATAAAGAAGACAAATCATTAATATGAAATAAAGCTTTACAGACAGAAATATTCGGTCTACCCCCACCTAAGTGACATGTTTGGCCTATATTATATAAGTTAAACAATACAAAAGACATTTGTACTAATTAATATTTTATTATGTACAAAAAGCACCAGTAATGGGAGTAAAAGTTTCCAATAAATCATTTTTTGTACACAAACATTCAAAATGTACCTCAAATCAACCACTCACTCGCAGTTAAACTATCTTCCATCTTTCATACAATGAATGAATTTCAACATGTCTACAATTCTACATCTGAAACATGTCTCTCATGTAACTTGCATTCTTTGTTTTATTTTGAATACAACTTGTAGTAAAAAAAAGTTCCTATGCACCAAATAAAATTGTCTAAAACAAAGTTTGTAAATGGTTGAAATTTATTATTTTGCAAAATAATTTCCACCCAAATTTATGAAGTCTGTTTTTGAGAAAAGACGAGCGTTTCAGCATTGTAAAGGTATGTAGATACACACATGTAAGACAAAGTAAGGAAGGTAATGTTTTATTTAACGACGCACTAAACACGTTTTATTTACGGTTATATGGCCTTGGACATATGGTTAAGGACCACACAGATATTGAGCAAGGAAACCCGCTGTCGCCACTTCACGGGCTACTCTTTTCGATTAGCAGCAAGGGATCTTTTATATGCACCATCTCATAGACAGGATAGCGCATACCATGGCCGTTGATGTAGCGGTCGTGGTGCACTGGCTGGAGCGAGAAATAGCTCAATGGGCCCACCAACGTGGATCGATCCCAAAACGACCGCACATCAAGCGAGTGCTTTACCACTGGGCCCCTAATAGTAAGACAAACAGATTTTGTAAATACCGCAAATCCTTCATTAGAGACCTGCTTTCTTGTTCCAATTGACACTTTGTGTTTTCAAATACCTTAGTATTACATAAAGGCCTATTTCTTCTATTGTACATAGCTTTGTCAGGTTAATGACTGCATTATATTCTTCACTTCTGTTTAACAATGTAAAAAAAAATATAATGGCATTGCAAAAACAGGAAAGTTATGTCATACAAGTGTACATCTTCAATATCACACAGTCTCTTAAGCAAAAGGATCTGAGATAGGCAACAGACTTGGTCATTCTTGAAAAGTACTGATATGTATGAACATTTTGCATGGAAAAAAACACACCCAGAAGCCTGCCTTGAATAGATGCCAGGTTTCAGAGTATCACGAAAAAAAGAGAAGCCTAGACTTGTATTCAAGGACCTATAGTATATGTACGTACGATCTGGGGGAGAAGGGGGGCAATTGCCCCCCCAAATTCGGGCAAAACAGTGGGGAAAATTCGGGCAGTTTTTATCTGGGTAAAATTTCGAGCAAATCAACCCCTCCAGCCCCCCTAAATCAAAGAGTCCCCATACGCCCATGTATATATACAGTGTGTAATACTTACATAGGAACTTCTTTCCTCAACGAGTATATATTTATGCCCCCTTCCCCCCAATTTTCTGTTAGTTTCATGACAAAGAAATTGGTATTGATAGATATTTCTTTTCATAATTACTTTAGATAAATCATACTGCAAATACTTAAAACAGCACTAGGTTGAGTTTTTAAAATTGTGTATTAACCTGAGATATCACTTATAATAACTTACTCTACCAGGAAGTATACCAAACAGTTAATAAACTACTCAAATGCATTATGAACAAAATATGTATCTTTCTTTTTTGTCCTTCGGTACTTTTTGCAGTTTTGCATGAGATGCAATGGTTGTAAATTGAAATAGTGCTTACTTCATTAGTTTTGTATCTTTGTTATTTTAAGTACAATCAATAACTTGAATATGTTAATATATTTCAAAACATATTTTAAATAAATATGCACTTTACATATTATAATCTTGAATTTATTATTTTATTTATTCTAGTACCAAATCCTTGAATCGTTTATACGAATAATCTCTTAGGCTACAAACACATTTAGCTTCCAACACTCGCACAATAAGGACACGTGATCAACATATACAAAAGTACTTTCTCACTGGGCTCTAATGATAAACTACTCATTCACACAAATGAAAATTTTATAACTCAATTCACAACAACGTATATACAGGTTGGCAGTGGCAAACACGTTTCCAAACGGAGTGATCAGTTGAAATCCTCCTAAGGAAGAGCTGGTTGTAGTTTCTATACAGTACTTTTCATTATACACAGTTCTCAGGTAGACACAGACTCAGTCATCTTTACTGGATCCTGATGCCCTGGAAACAAAGACAAATAAATTCAGTGTTTCGTGTATTTAAACTCGCATGATCAGGCCTCAGACTTGACATTGGTGCTGGTGGCAATTGCAGGCATTGAGATATAGATCAGGAGCATCAACCGCACTTTTGTGCATCTGGATAAAAATGACTGCTGTCAGTAAAGCTCCCCAACAATGGTTATTTACTGCAAAAGTCACTTTAAAAAAAAAAACATAATAGAAAATTGTGGAAGGCAGGTTCAAAACTGCTATTGGTTGGCCTTTTCACCCACGGCAAAGCTTTTTAAAATGGCTATGGGCAAAAAATTCTTATGTTTGATCCTTGTGATTATGTAAAAATAAAGACATTTAAGCATCATAATCTCGATGTTAATAATAATGGATGAAAGGTTAAATGTTTTTTTTATATAACAATGCATCTGACACTTTAATTTACAGATTTATGGCTTCAGACATGCACGTATGTGAGGACCAAATGGATGAGAGAGAAAAAACCATTGTTGCCATGCCATAGGCTATACCTTTTTATTAGCACAGCATTTCAAAGTCGGGATAGTACATACCATGGCCTTTTTGTTACATCAGTTGTGGAGTTCGGGCAGGAAAATAATACTATATCACAGCTCCCCATCTATGTGTTACGAGCAAACTCAACGTAACTGGGATATTTATTCTGAAACTATTATCTACCAAAATTATAGTTGGCACAGTTAGCTCTGGAACTCGCAAGATTCATAAATTTTCCTTTAATTTGGCAAATAATTTCATGTCAAACTAATAGTTAATATTTTGTCAAAAAGTAAATGGGTTTCTGCAGTGTTTGAAATCTTAATACTAATAGATAATTTTGCTACATTTTCTGCTCACCCTGAGCTAGCTTGGGTTGGAAAAAGCTGTAATTTCCTCATCAGTTATAATCATTCACATAACCGATCTACTTTTCATTACACAGTTGGTTGGAAAATATAATAAACTTTAAAAAGATTTCAATTATTAGGAATACGCACCTATTGTCAGGTTTACCGGGATAGACCCTATAAAATTCACTGTAATTAATATTTTACCCACTCAGCTAAATCACCCCCACCCCTCTGATGAAAGAGTTACGTGACAAATCTCACCCCGATGTTTCTTCAACACACTCGACGTGATTGGATGACCCAGAGGCAGCTTCTTCCGTCTCTACGTTTTCTTTGTCGTCATTGGTCTTCTTTACGAGAAACCCTCCAATCCCCTTCTGCCACTCGGGCGTCGGTCGCACACACACCGGGTTACCTCCCGCAAATTTACCTTTACCTTTTGACGAGAAAAACAGTACATATATATATATATATAAACACATTTTAAAACCAAATTCTCATACAGATATGTTTGTCACCCAGTGGTATATTGTTTAACATTTATCCATTTATTGAGATGAAGTTGTGTAAAATATCCCGAGCTAAATATGCCTTAAACACAGTGGCCAGTTTCATTTTTCTTTCTTTTAAACTGGGGCAACTAAAATTCACTACAGGCATCCGTAAAAATGTGAGATCTTGGTCGTCTTTAAAATTAATATCCTGTAACTGTTTAAATATGTAGACATTGCTGCTTTAATCTGAGAGGAGTGTCAGTAAGATCATGTTTAAATCGACAGATTTAATATCAACTAACAATGTAAAAGAATTATGTAAATTAGAAAAATATTTATTAAAAATGATTAAAAGACGAGAAACAACAGTTAAATAGCCTCTATTAATACAGTTCTATACAGAAGCATTTATATTCTCTGTGTCCTTTTTATGTCAACACCTTCCATTGTACCATCTCTTGTACATGCATTTGTATGTAAAACTGATGAACTGTAAATGTTCAAAGTTAATAAATGAATTGAATTAAATTGAGTAATGACAGTAAGACGAACCCGCGGGCGATTCTCCTGAACTGCTGCTGCCAGACGCAGAGTTGGAACTTCCTAAACTCTTCCTTGGAGCACGAGCAGCGACAACTGAAACAACAAAAATAGTAACCGCTATTTAATCACATGGTGCGACACTGAGAAATGCATGGAGAAATTTTAGATTTTAAACTTATTGATTAAATTTCCAACACAACAAGTACATATGTATACAGGGTTTAATAAAAAATGTCTAAAATTTGAATTTTCAGTTCCATTTAAAAAAGATCTTATTAAGCTAAGTTAGAATTTAAAAGAATAATACCAAACTATCTATTGGGGTTTAGTGAGAGAAGAGATGTTTGTCTAGTGCTATACATGTATAGTTTTCAAAATATATCTTTATATAATAATTTTAAAAAAGAAATTAAATTTACATTCAGATTTATTCAGTGGCACAAAAGTATCATCGGTAATGCTCCCAACCCACAGATATTTATGTCAATGACAGCAATTGCCATCATTAAGTTAGAACCCTTAATCAGGGGTGCGAATTAGTTAACTGTAAAAAAGAGGAAATCTAGAAGGGTCCCGGAAATTCTTGAAATCCTAGATTAAAACCTGTGCCATCTAACACATTTTGGAAGAAAGGACGATTAAAATGCAAGGAAACACAATGTTCCATGAGAGGAAAACAGCTCATCCGACGAGAATTCCCACCTCTGCTGAATTTATGTCCAGAGTGAAATAATTTTAAAAAATCACAAACTGCAGCAATTATTTTGTTTATAGCTTTTTCGCACCTGAAAATTATCTCAACCTGGCAAATCCTATAGGTATACAATTTGTTGCAGTCACCTAACTCACGAAATTGCACACATTCTAAAGTGAATGGTAACAAGCTAATTTGTTTAAGAAGAAATGCCCACGGCCCACATTTTGAAAGCTACAAATTTATGTATCTTAGTGCTATAATATTGTAAAACCATCGTAAGAATAATAGTCTAATGATGTCATAGCATACGGAAGTTTTATGATATCGTAGTTTTAAAATAGGCCCAGGGTTTTAAATTTTCCTCATACATCCACCTCCTGCCCAACAATTTCCCATTTATTAGAACAAGTGGAAATAATGACTTTATTTACCTCGGTATCAGTGTGGTATTCAGTACTAATACAATACCTATGCCGGTATCAAGCAGTATTTTCGGCTTTAAATGTATGCCAGAGTTGTCTCACCCGCAAATTTAAAATTTCATCTTAGAAATAAAATAAAATTCCATACACCATGTTTTCATCTCTCTCTTCCTTTCTGGGTGGGAGAAAGCTCGCTTGATGCACGGTCAGTTTGGGATTGACCCCTATCAGTGGGCCTATTGGGCAAGTTCTCGTTCCTGCCAGTGCACCATGACACATGATGATGATTATGACTGGTACATCAAAGGCTGTGGTATGTGCTATCCTGTTTGTGGGATGGCATGGCAAAATATCTGCCAGAACCCCCCTTCATTCATTCCATAGAATATATATGCCCCATCATTGGCATCAAAAAATCCCTTTACATTGATGAAGGATGGGGGGGGGGGGGGGGGGGGGGGGGTCAGGATATTTTTCCAACTTTTTTTATTTATTTATTAAATCAAGTTTCTTTTTTACAGACAAGCTCAGGATCCGGCAGAATACAAGATGATCAATAAATCAATGTGCTCTAGTGGTGTCGCTAAACAAAACAAACTAATCCATAGTACCATTACCCATACCTTCCCCGATGTTACATGATTTCTTCAATAACCTAACAGACAACATTAACAATTAAATTAATGGCGTAAAATAGTGAGTTTTTAGTTGTGTGATTTACCCTTTCTAGTTGCCGCACACCCGTCAGCTTTCGTTCGCACCATCGTGTAAATTACAGGCTTAGTAAAACAAAATAGTTTAGTTGTTTTATATCGTACTCATGAATTTTGGCGCTCTGTAATGACACTAGATTTCCCGCCAAAATGTACGGAACTAGCCGACGTTCTGTATTTGCGATATTCGGAAGTTTTCGTAAAATCAGTACAGCGGCATCTGAAACCGTTCAGAAAAGCTCGCCTAAGGTGCGTGGTTAGCAAGGTCGATTAAGTTATACGTCATATTCAGTTTTGGGGAATGTCCAAGACCTGTTGCAGTAGCGGGTTTTTTCTAAAATCAAATGCTGCAATTGTCATAAATTCAGCTGCGGTTTAAAAATGTACTGAAATTTAATATTGACTTGTAAATGGGTGTAGAAAGTATTATCAGTATTTTGTAAGATTAATTTCGCTGACTTTGAATATAATTTTACTGAATGACAGTAAGTATATTTGACGCTTTATTACTGCGAATTTAAAGGGTGTTATAATTTACGTGCAATAAATTGTAGTATAGAAACATCACCACACGTTTTAGACAAATATTACATAATTATTGTAATCAAATGGTCATCGACGAGCCGCAGGAGCGATAATAAGTTATCTCCCTTTATTTGGCAAGTTATTTTTTGGGGGGGGGCCGCGATGTTTATATTTATCTTATATTCGTTCTGATTAGCATTAGTGTCAGCAACCAGACATTTTCCCCCATACGAGTTCACTTGTGGATTTCTATACGAGTTCACTGCATTTGCCCCCATACAAGTAAGTTCACCGCAAGCCGTCTATACAACTACTGTTTTTAAATTTGATTGATTAGTCAAACTTGTGTCATTCACTATTAAAACAAAATTTAATATTGTCATGCTTGCATATATAGTCAGCTATTGATTTATCTACCAAATAACTAGACCAGGTTAATTAGGAAAAATTTTTTTGCTTGTTACACCAGCACCCCCACCCCATCCATTAAAGGTAGGGTCAACTCTAACAATAGCCTTATGTGTTGGAAAGATGCATACCCGGACCACCAACACATACTGATACTTTAGCAAATGAAAAACATGATTATTCCTCCTAACTGGGGGAAGCCATTTTGTTTTATTTTTGTGACGTCCGATGGATAGCTTGAGGCGAAGTGACGTCAGCTCCTGACCATCTCCTGTATGTACAGTGTAAACAAAAGCAGTAATTTTCTACAAGGCGCTTCTCTTTGATCAACCCGACTTGTAAAACAGCATAAATGATGTAATAATATAATAAACTACCGTATTTAACTAAATATATTCCAATTTGCATTAACGGAACAAAATGGGGTTATAGTATTTTTCTCTGTTAAATAATCCAAAGGAAAAATGTACACTATTAGGCCTATTGATATGCTACGTTGGAGCAAAAACGACAACCCACGATACCCAAGTGATAATTTTCTTTTCTTTGGGACTACGTAATTGGTCAGTTCTGTGGTTTTAGATGGAAAAGTCTACTTAATCAATAGTTTTACAGAACTATTTACAGTAATAAACCATGTCCATTACAATTTTAGGGGCGACGGGTAATATTCCACAATACCGGTATGTATTTTTGTGTCTAGACAGCAACGTCAATTAATTGGCTCGTCTGGATACCAATCAAATACACACCTGCCAATCAGGAATCACAGGTAGAAGCAACTAACAGCATAGACCAATTAACTAAGAAAACACTCCGTGTATTATTTCAGTACGTAGATTAATGCATGGGCAAAACATTAATTGTTTCGACTTGTTGTGTAGCCACTTTGACAATGGTATTTTATTTTGTATTGAAAAATAATATATATATAGTGCTGGATATACTTATTGCTGGCTTACTGGGATGTGTATTATTACAGAACATTGCAATGTATGACTATTTATCATCCCGCAAAAAACAGGTAGATTGTGTTTCTCTAGTTCTAAGGCTCATTCCTGACGTTACGCGTTAAGTATTACGTAACCACCAGCTCGCCAGAGGGCATACTCACTGATATGGTACAAAATGGCTGCGCCCGTTATATATAATAGCCGTCACATTTAACCGTTTTATTAATTAACTATACGATTATACGTGTTGATATTAAGCAATAATGTGCATTATATGCATTGAATGAATCAATTAGCTTTAGTATGGTCATTATACAGTTATTTAACACACTTTTAACTTTTAATTATATTTTTTTTATAAAACTAGTCTATTTTTATTAACTCTGGAAACCATTTTTTTTAAATAAATAAATTAAAAGCTAATATAAGTTTAAAATTAAATTAATTTTAATGTTTATTGTGATTTTTTTTTCAGATAAAAAAAAATATAATGAGTAAACTACGAAAAGTGACAACCCAGTCATCTAAATCAAAATCGGACAAGAGTAAACTTTCACCACCATCAGTCTCAGAGACTCTACCGTCACCTTTTCTAAGTGGCACATGTCCAGTAAAGAGGAAAACTGTGCATCCAAAATTAGCACGGCAGCCACCAAAACAAATTCTTAGAACCAGCAGAAGAGTCGCATCAAGGAAATCTTCGTCAAACGAGACAGAAGCAAACGAAAGTCGCACTTGTAAGAAAGGATTTGCCAAAGAATCACTCTCACAGATTCAGCAGCTGAAACATTCCAAAGACGTTAAGAAATCATCAGATACATGTGGGTTTTGTGGCAAGGTTTTCTCTAGGAAGACATTCTTTATATCACATCTCCTGAAGCACAATGATGAGAAACTGAAAGCCTTGAATTCTGGCCAAAATCAGAAAACATTCGAGGAGCATTCAGAAGAGAAACAGGATGTTTTGGATCACTGCCAGAATCAAATAACTGTGAATCAGTGCAGAGAACTGAAACAGGAAGCTTCTGAGCATCTCAGAGAACAAAAACAGAATTATGGTAAACAGACACAGAAAGATTTGAATCATTGCAGAGAACTGAAACCAGAAGCTTTAGAGAATATCAAAGAACAAAAACGGAATCGGTGTAAACTGAAACAGAAAGATTTGCATTGTCGCAGAGAACAGGAACAAAAAGATTTGGAATTTTATAGAAAACAGAAACAACAGGAAGATTTGGATCATTGCCAAGAACAGGAACTTGAACAGGATGTTCCAGCCAAGGATGAAGCAAACTCATCAGCTGTAGATGACCTTGACAGTGATCATGAAGATGACCTTGACTATCAAGATAGTTTTTCAACAGATGGTGTTTCAGAATCGTCCACCACTCTTGGCTCTGATGGAAAGGAGTTAAATCCACATGCAGTTGCTTCCAAGACTCACAGATATTGTTGCCCAGTCTGTGGGAAAGGTTACTCCCAGAAGGGAAGTCTCACAAACCATGAGGCATCTCACACTGGTAAAGGTGCCCACAGATGCACCATCTGTGACGACATCTTCAACAAGAAGTCCAAGCTGACGAGACACATGCGTAAGCATCACCATGACAACCCTCCTGCATGTCTGCTTTGCAGACGGACGTTCAAGAGTACCCGTCACTTGCAGACCCACATGTCGGTGCATCAGAACTTCACGTGTGCCGTCTGTGGAAAGACATTTGCCAGGAAACACCACCTCAAATTCCATCAGTTCTCCCATTCTTGCGAGAGACCTCTAAAATGCGAAACCTGTGGAAAGGGATTTAAGAATAATTACGGCTTGAGGACGCACCAGCTGTGTCACGTGGAAAAGAGGAGACACATCTGCGAACAGTGCGGGAAGGGGTTCAAGATTTCCTCTCACCTTTATAGGCATCTTCAAGGTCACACGGAAACGAGGAATTTCACTTGTGGAAAGTGCGGGAAGAGTTTTAAACAAAAGTGTCACTTGAAGGTGCACATGTACTCTCACACCGGAGAGAGACGGTTCCGCTGTCAAGTGTGCGGGAAAGGTTTTACCCAGAATTCCTACCTCGAAAAGCATCAGTGTTGTGTGGATGGGGACAAAAAGAAACTCTCCTCGGAGAATAAAACAATCAAAACATTCAGCAAACAGGACGTACAAGAACCAATTAAAACATTTAACCCCCAGGATGTAAAAGAGCCATTTAAACAGTTTAAGACACAGGATGTAATGGAACCGTACATAGAAATGGATGTAGCTGTTGAGCCTGGAATCGGCTGTTTAGTTACTGATAAATCTGTGCAGTCATATTCTCATTTGATGTCGACAGTACCACAGACGCAGTGCCAGCAGCCCATACCTCATACAAATCACAGTGTTAATCAAACCTTCAACCACGTGGACCAGATATCAAACACACATGTGCATCTAACTAGATCTAATGTATAATAATTGGAAGGAAGGAAATGGTTTATTTAACGATGCACTCAACACATTTTATTTACCGTTATATGGCATCGGACATGTGGTTAAGGACCACACAGATATTGAGAGAGGAAACCTGTGGTCGCCACTTCATGGGCTACTCTTTTCAATTAGCAGCAAGGGATCTTTTATATGCACCATCCCACAGACAGGATAGTACATACCATGGCCTTTGTCACACCAGTTGTGGAGCACTGGCTCGAATGAGAAATAGCCCAATGGGACCACCGACGGGGATCAATCCTAGACTGACTGTGCATCAAGCGAATGCTGTAACACTGGACTACGCCCCACCCCATATATAATAATTGGGTGTATTTCAATAGAATTCACCACACATGTAGCTGTTAAACTGCTGAAACTTCAGGTGTGTTACTATTCAAAATGATGTATCCGGCCTCGGTGGTGTCGTGGTTAAGCCATCAGACATAACGCTGGTAGGCACATGGTTCACAGCCCGATAACGGCTCTCACCCAGAGCGAGTTTTAATGACTCGGTGGATAGGTGTAAGACCACTACACCTCTCTCACTAACCACTAACCCACTGTTCTGGACAGACAGCCCAGATAGCTGAGGCATGTGCCCAGAACAGCGTGCTTGAACCTTAATTGGATACAAGTACGGAAATAAGTTGAAATGAAAAATGTTGTATGTAAGTTTGATAAAAATCCACTAGCCATGGGATCAGTGATTTTAAAAATATACTAGCCATGATTAAAAATTCACTAGCCCTACTTTAAATAAATACAATTTTACTAATAGTAATAATCAGATATGTCACATAAAGAGGAAGATAGAGCTTTAAAATCCTTGGATTGAGGGTGGAAAGAGGAAGCAGGAGATTCATATTTACAAAATATGTAAATGCAGCATTTGACAAGGGTCTTTTCCCACTAGCCGTTGGGCTAGTTATAGATAGTAGTTATTTACTAGCCCAACACTGAATATCACTAGCCATGGGAGTGGGGCTACCATAATCTAGAAGCCCTGGTGTAACATCATAACGCCCACTTTCCATTAACGCAATTTCGCTCGCAAGTTTATCAATAAAGTGTATTTACATAGGACCTCTTCCATATTCGCCATTCTACATACAGGTATTTAGCGCGCTGAAATAAAGTAAATCGGTGAGTGATTTTTCACGGTGGTGATGTCATAACGTGAAACATTTACCTTTGTCATAAAGTACACTGGCAACGTCAAATTTTATATAGTAATCTGCTTGAGAAAACCCAGATATGGAAAAAGCACATTTCCACACGCAGAAACCGGCATGATAAAACGTGCGGCATCACATTAATGGAAAGCAGGCAGGATGTAGCCCAGTGGTAAAGCGCTCGCATGATGCGTGGTCAGTCTTAGGATCAACCCCATTCGGTGGACCCATTGGGATATTTCTCGTTCCACCCAGTGCACCACGACTGGTATATCAAAGACTGTGGTATGTGCTATCCTGTCTGTGGGATGGTGCATATCCCTTGCTACTAATGGAAAACTGTAGCGGGTTTCCTTTATGACTGTCAAAATGACCATATTATGTTTGACATACAATGGCCGATGATTAATAAATCAGTGTGCTCTAGTGGTATTGTTAAACAAAACAAACTGTTTAATAGAAAACGGGCCTTATTCACATGTATCAGTGCACCACGGCTGGTATATCAACGGTAGTGGTATGTGCTGTCCTGTCTGGGATGGTGCTAGAAAAGATCCCTTGCTACTAACTGAAAAATGTAGCGGGTTTCCTCTCTATAACTGTCAAAATTACTAAATGTTTGACATCCAATAGTCGATGATTAAAAAATTAATGTGCTCTGGTGGTGTCGTTAAAACAAACAAACTTTATACATGTATACGTAAAATACACATTGAAGTGGATCCAATATATCTCCATCCATTGTTTTCATATACTTGCCATTTGTGACACCCAATAGCCGATGTGTACATTTGTGTATTTTTCTGCTGGGGTGTCGTTAAACATTCATTCATTCATTTCATTCATTTCATCCATTGTTACAATGTTAAAACTTAAAGCGTGTTACTATTACGGAATGATTTGTGTAACATCATTATTCATATACATATATTAAAAATTTATATTAACATGGTTTAAAGGGACACACCCTAGTTACGTTTATTTGTTAACCATTACGGCATTGTTTTTCGCTATTAAACCCCATTTTTCACAAATAAAATTGCACTTTACTTACATTTTATTATTTAGAATACACATTTCCATTCACCTGAAGTGCTTTTTGGTAATCCTGATGTTTGTAAAACCACGAAATGCATTTTTTGCATTTTTTCACAAAACGTGCTGTCGAGAAAAAACCGTTGAGCAAGCGAGGTCCAATCTATTTTTAATGTCACAGACGTTGGTATATCACATGACCGTTAACATTTTAGTTCGGTTTGTTTTCTCGTGCACGGTTCGCGCAATCAACATCCGATTTGTTGTTGTTCATTTGTGAGATTTTTCTTCACAGTTCGTGAACATTTTCAGTAACAATAAAGTTCAGACAAGTAAGTGTCTGAATACAAAACGTTACAAACCCTTAAAACCAATAATTTTGCTAAGTCTTACGATATCTGGAGAGGGGATACAACCAGGACAGAACAGTTGGTACATGTCCAGGAGAGGTGAAACGAACGCACCCCAAGTCTGTGAAATTTGTCGTGACGTAGGCATTGTTGTGCTTCTACCGGTGACATCAGAATACTAACTTTCAAAATTATTTCAAGCAATTGGGACATGGGGATTCCCATGGTATTTATCGATATAAAACCTGCTTTTTCACTCCATTTGATAAAAACGTGATCTAAGTGTGTTACAGGTTTGTAGATTAACCAAATTATAATTTATTTTCGCTGGATGGAACTAGGGTGTGCAGCTTTAAGTAAAATTGGCTGCTGGAAAATGTGAACCTTTTTTATTTGTTATTTAATCAACATATAAACATGAATGTAAATTTTGTGTTCTTTTTATCTCAAATACATTTGCAATGATATGAAATATTTTTTTATCAAATGATGCAACATCATTTTTACAAAGACGTAGTTGTGTAGTATATAGAGGATTCGTCACGAGTATTTTTTAATATGGGAAATATCAACTGAGGCTTCGTTAATCTGTATTTGTCGAGCCTTTGGCGAGACAAATACAGATTAACAGGCCGAGGTTGATATTTACCATATTAAAAAATACGAGTGACGAATTCTATTTATCATATCACTGTACCTTTTTTGTTTATTTTTCACTTAAATGATTAATAAACAAAACCCCAACGCTCTGATGTAACAATTTGTTATGACGTATGAATACATGTACATGTCAATCACTCAGCTGGTAATCGGTTTGTCAATACACCTTGAAGGTTATCTATGCTTTCTGAAACTAGGTTAAAAACGGACAGAACGATTGTAGCTATTTAAACAATTTAATACTAATTTAACAGTTTTATATATAAACAATGAAATTATAATAAAATAACTGACAATAGCCAAATTTTTCAAAATAACTTTTCGCGGCATTTTGCTGAATACTACGTCATTGTCAGACATAGGCGTATCTACGTCACTGACCTATTTAAGGGCTTCATCAAGTTCAGTCGCCGTCGGAATCTACCAAAATGATTCTTCGTTGTTTTATGGGGACAACAGGACTTTTAGGCTGAGCCAGATTTATTACGATGTTGCCCCCACTGACATTGCCTCCAAACATGGTGTTCACACCGCCGGAAATATTGATGATCTGTGATTGTTTCGAATTTAAAAGTGTTGTCGGATTTCCTTCGAAGACGAACACGCGGGAACCAAACTTGAGGATTCACCAGATGTAGATATCGCGGACAGAATGTGCGACAGTTCTTTGTGTTGGTCGTGATTTATATGGCTGTATGCATTAACTGAATGAATATTTTTGTATCCTGTTATCTGCATGTTTTAATGAGCAGGAACGTGATTGTCGTTCAGTTTTTGGACCAGATATTTGTGTGCAGAGTGGTTCGTCAGTCGTTTAGTGGTACAAATATTACCACTCTAACACATGTTTTTCATCAGTCCAGCAAGTTTATTTCTACCAATGCATTGCCCGAGGAACCACTGTTCTCCTGCTTTCGGCATACCGAGTGTGTGTGTGTATGTGCGTGTGTAGCAATGTAGAATGGGTCGTCAGCACAAAAGTTTCGCGGTCGTTTTGAAGAATAAAACTTGAAAACTTCAACGGGACATCGAAGGGGATTTTGTGTGTTTGCCCACATTTTTGGAATAACGTCTCTGCAATCGCCAGCAACAATTTTGACAGGTGAAAATAGTTCCACGTTTTGGTATATAATTTGCGTAATAATGTAATTTGCATACTTATGTCTCAAAATATGTGATTTATGTAATGGGCGTGCCCAATGCTATTCCTTAGTAGTGATATGATAAATACCTGTAGCACATGTATGTAGTAAAATCAAGTATTCAATCAAATCTCATACGTGACAAGATTAACTGAGGGCTAGGAGGTGCTAGGGTAATTCTATTATTTTAGCAAGTTGTCATCACATATTACCTCTAAACATCGATTCTGTAAAATGTAAACCAAGATACATTTAGTTTTCGTATGCAATTAACCAATATTTGTTTTTATAAAGCTATTCAATTATGCGATATAATTTGTATTAGTTTAATGCTAAAAGCAGAATAATATGCAAATAACCGATTTTTGTTAAAAAGCGATCTGCAATATATTGGATGTGACAGTACATATATATGCAAAAATCTTGCACACAGTGGTTTTTCTGTGTATATTATGTATTTATGAAAAGTACCGAAATGCTGCAGTTAATAAAATATTTTAACTTACATGTAACTGTGTTTTTTGTTTATGGTGGTATGGGAGGATGAATAATTTATAGGGCTAGTTTTGGCCAAAATGGCAAACGGGAAACTAATGTCTAAATATATATAAAACCTCCAAATTTGCAGAAATCCACCATTATTTTTCAACAAAATATCAATAATTTCATGAAATTAGTTTGCCAAATTCAAACTAAATTTGCAGATTGTGTTTAAAATGTATAATTGACGAGTAGTCTATATATATATAGATATATAGAGAGAGAGAGAGAGAGAGCAAGCCCTGATTTAACATGAACATTATTTTAATCTCATTTTGCAGGGACTTTGTCCAATGAGAGCGATTCGGTAGGGTAATGGCACAGGGGTCTTGTTATTGTGCTGAAAAGACTGATTTAAAAAAAAAAATATCATTTAAAAACAATTTACAAGCTCATGGTGTTTATTACATATACACATATTCATAACATTAACTGAAAACAAATTGCAAACAATATTCAATCTTTTAACTTTCAGCCCTTCAAATGTTTTTCAGATTTCACCTCGAGTGCAGCTTTTAAATTATTTTTTAAACATTGGTAACAATGCATGTCTGGGTTAATTCTTCCACAAGAAACTGTTGTAAGAGTACCAATACCAGTTTCAGCATCCTGAATTGGTTCAGGCCACAGTTAGCTGTGTTAGAGTGTTTGGTGAAGGCCAAAAACCCTATCCAAGCTGAGTCTGGGTCTAGAGAGTATGGTACACTAAATGTAATATGGTAAAGCACTCGCTTGATGCACAGTTGGTTTGGGATCGATCCCCATCGGCTATTTCTCATTCCAGCTAGTGCACTGGTATGTGCTATCCTGCCTGTAGGATGGTGCATATAAAAGATCCCTTGCTGCATTAAGAAAAATGTCAGAATTACAACATGTTTGACATCCAATGGCCGATGATTCATTAATCAGTGTGCTCGAGTGGTGTCGTTAAACAAAAATAAACTTTTAAATTACACATCTGGCAGCAGATGACAGAATTTGCTCTGTAATTTCACACTGCCAGATTCGTCAGACCCAGACTCAGTGTGTTTTGGTCTTGAGGTGTAATAGGTCAGGGTATCGATCACTCTCGATAGACTGTTTACTTTTATCAATGTTTGGGTTTTTTTTTTTTTCCACTGATCTTGTAAAATTGTCTCTACTGCCTGTTTTAAATCCTTCACCACGACATCAACGTCTTTCTGGGTTGTTTCTCGACCAACTGAAAGCCTTATGGCATTTTCTGCAATTTCTTGTGGCACTCCTATTGCCAGAAGTATGGGTGATGGTCTGAAATGAAGAAAAATGTCATAAAGCACATATGTATCGGAAGTTGTCAAGAGGAGTAGGGTTTCCAGTTATGAATTGTTTTAAACTGGGAATGGTTACTTCTTCCAACTGGAGGAGTGGGGTTACGGGTTAGGATGGAAATGTTTTATTTAACGACGCACTCAACACATTTTATTTATGGTTATATGGTTAAGGACCACACAGATATTGAGGGAGGAAACCCGCTGTCACCACTTCATGGGCTACTCTTTTCTATTAGCAGCAAGGGACCTTTATATGCACCATCCCATAGACAGGATAGCACATACCACAGCCTCTGATGTACCAGTCGTCGTACACTGGCTGAAGGACAATGGGCCCACTGGCGGGGATCGATCCCAAACCGACCGTGCATCAAGCAAGCGCTTTACCACTGGGCTACGCCTCGCCCCTAAGTTAAGGGTTAGGGTTAAGTCCTGTTTATGAGAAAGCTGCCACATGTGCCAGAGGTGGGTTTTGGAGGTTGAAACACACACACACACACACACACCACTGTTCAAGCAAGTATATATATTTTCATTGGAAGCATGACTAGACCTTCCTATAAACTTCGGTGGCTACAGTTTTGACCTCCCTGCTAAATATTCTGCTCACAAGCCTGGAGAAAGTACATGTGTATACAACACTGGTATGTGATGTCCTGTCTGGGAAAGTACACATGTATACAGCACTGGTATGTGATGTTTTGTCTGAGAAAGTACACATGTATACAACACTGGTATGTGATGTCCTGTCTGAGAAAGTGCATATAAAACACTGGTATGTGATGCCCTGTCTGAGAAAGTTTTGTTTAACAACACCACTAGAGCACATTGATTAATTAATCATCAGCTATTGGATGTCAAACATTTGGTAATTCTGCAGTAATCATGCAGCAAGGGATCTTTTATATGCACTTTCCTATAGACAGGAAAAACATACTACGACCTTTGATATGCCAGTCATACAGCACTGGTTGGGCTGTGTAAAAACCCAATCAATTGAATGGATCCATCCAGGTGGTTCAATCCTGCTATGCAAGCACCTCAAGCGAACATTCAACCAAATAAGCTAAACCCCGCCCCCAAAATGTTAACACACCGAAGGGCTATAGTGTATAGGTGTATTCAAACAAACATTCCTTTCTTTTCGTTCTCTACACACCTGTTCTGGCTGTGACACGCTGCTCCAATACTTGCTTGAATATACTGAGTCTTCGACAGAACTCTGTGACCTGGAAAACAACAAGAAGTAAAACATCAGCAGCTGTGTTAGACACATTCTTCGACAGAACTCTGTGACCTGGAAAACAACAAGTAAAACATCAGCATCTGTGTTAGACAAATTCTTCGACAGAACTCTGTGACCTGGAAAACAACAAGTAAAACATCAGCATCTGTGTTAGACACATTCTTCGACAAACTCTGTGACCTGGAAAACAACAAGTAAAACATCAGCATCTGTGTTAGACAAATTCTTCGACAGAACTCTGTGACCTGGAAAACAACAAGTAAAACATCAGCATCTGTGTTAGACACATTCTTCGACAAACTCTGTGACCTGGAAAACAACAACAAGTAAAACATCAGCAGCTGTGTTAGACACATTCTTCGACAGAACTCTGTGACCGGAAAACAACAAGTAAAACATCAGCATCTGTGTTAGACACATTCTTCGACAGAACTCTGTGACCCGGAAAACAACAAGTAAAACATCAGCATCTGTGTTAGACACATTCTTCGACAGAACTCTGTGACCTGGAAAACAACAAGTAAAACATCAGCATCTGTGTTAGACAAATTCTTCGACAGAACTCTGTGACCTGGAAAACAACAAGTAAAACATCAGCATCTGTGTTAGACACATTCTTCGACAGAACTCTGTGACCTGGAAAACAACAACAAGTAAAACATCAGCATCTGTGTTAGACACATTCTTCGACAGAACTCTGTGACCTGGAAAACAACAACAAGTAAAACATCAGCATCTGTGTTAGACACATTCTTCGACAGAACTCTGTGACCTGGAAAACAACAACAAGTAAAACATCAGCAGCTGTGTTAGACACATTCTTCGACAGAACTCTGTGACCTGGAAAACAACAAGTAAAACATCAGCATCTGTGTTAGACACATTCTGGATATGGTTATAATATATAGGAGTGAGACGTAGCCCAGTTGTAAAGTGTTCACCTGATGCGTGGTCAGTCTAGAACCGATCCCCATAGGTGGAACCATTGGGCTATTATTCGTTCCAGCCAGTGCACTGCGACTGGTATATCAAAGGCCATGGTATGTGCTATCCTGTCTGTGGGATGGTACATATAAAAGATCCCTTGCTACTAATTAGTGTGTTTCCATTCTAAGACATGTCAAAATAACCAAATGTTTGACATCCAATAGCCAATGATTAATAATAAATCAATCTGCTCTTTTCATGTCGTTAAACACAACAAACTTTAACTTTTGGTTATGGCATTGGTAAAAAAATAATTATTGCATTCTAGGAAGCACTACAAACACACCAAAACCCTATATTATATTAGCTTCAACTTTGACATCCAAATAGCCAATGATTAATCGATCAATGTGCTCTAATGGTGTGGTTAAACTTTTACATTTAACTTTACCTGGAAAAAAGTTATTTTTATTTTTATTTATGACTAAGAAAGAAATGTTTTATTTAACGACGCACTCAACACATTTCATTTACGGTTATATGGCGTCGGACATATGGTTAAGGACCACACAGATATTGAAGGAGAAACCCACTGTCACCACTTCATGGGCTACTCTTTTCGATTAGCAGCAAGGGATCTTTTATATGCACCATCCCATAGACAGGATAGCACATACCACGGCCTTTGATGTACCAGTCGTGATGCCCTGGCTGGAGCGAGAAATAGCCCAATGGGCCCAATGACGGGGATCGATCCGAAGATGACCACGCATCAAGCGAGTGCTTTACCATTGGGCTACGTCCTGCCCTTATTTATGACTAAGTAACCATAATCCAATTAATAATAAAGGTGAGATACGAAAGTTGCATAATGGCAGTTTCTAACTAAAACTGTTTGTTAACTTTTGCTTTGAAACGTAAACATGATACCTTCAAGTTGACTTCAACTACAAGCCCATAAAAAACAACTTAATAATTTAATTTGCTAGTAGAAATGGATGGGTTTTTTCTTTCATAAATACATTCATCTAAAAAAAAAGGAAAAAGGGAGTCAGTTAGAACCCTTTAATTCGCAGGTTCTGAATCAATAGAGGTTATTACCAGAGTATTTATCGGCATCATCAATATCATATATTAGGAATAAAAAGTGTATTACCGAAACACATGAGGGTAATAATCTCTTTATCATATCATCTCAAGGTTAATACAAACTGTTTTTGTAAACAGTATACAAAACTTTAATTCCAGTCAGCAATTACACGATATTCAAATGACATAAGAATATGTGGCACGGTTTCATTTTGAATGGAATTAACGTCAAATGTGAATGACGTCATTTTAGATATCCTTACATAATAATAAACTAGTGCTTAATATTGGGTTTTTTTTCTGAACGCTGGACAGCTTGCAGTGTAAAGTTGCTATTGAAATGTTTTTGTTTGATGACTATGAATACATACGTCAATTATGGAATGTCACCTTAGTAAGTTTGCTTAAATGTCAATAAATATAGTGCCGTGACCTCCATTAATTTACATCTAATTTGCAAAGTTATCAAATTCTCAAAGTATGTGATCTGAAAAAAATCACATACTTTGATTGCACTGGAAATGCTAGATATTATATGATAAAAACAATTATCCCCTCATCCCACCCCAACATACATGCAGATTAGCTAATGTTTGTTTTTCCTTCTTATAACAAACCTTTTAAGCCGGCTCCAACAAAAGACAGATTGCATGTGTTGGGTAATCGTTCACTACAGGAGAATTTTCCATTAAATACAACCTGCTCACCGAATTCTAGCTGAAAAATATATGTAAATAAGAAAATTAACCTACACTGCAACATATTTTTTGATGAATACATATTACTATTATTAGAGCATTTTCATGATGCATAAATTTTGCAAACTGTAACCTGAAAAATGTGTGTGTATAAATTTTGTGATTTGAGGTTGGGGGCAATTGATGAAAAATTTATTAAATTAATTCTCCACCCCCCCCCCCCCCCCCCACCTAGTTTATACTAGTACAGCAGCAATTCAAAATCCAATTAGGTTTTGTGTCTATTAAATGATCAAAGTCTTGTGAACACTGTACCAAAACAATTGGGGAGGGACGTAGCCCAGCAGTAAAGCGCTTGCCTGATGCGCGGCCGTCTGGGATCAATCCTCGTCGGTGGACCCATTGGGCTATTGCTCGTTCCAGCCAGTGCTCCACAACTGGTGTTACAAAGGTTGTGGTATGTACTATCCTGTCTGTGGTATGGTGCATATAAAAGATCCCTTGCTGCTAATCGAAAAAGATTAGCTCATGAAGTGGCGACAGCAGGTTTCCTCTCTCAATATTATCTGTGAGGTCCTTAACCATATGTCCGACGCAATGGCGTCGTGAAATAAAACATTTCCTTCCTTCCTTTACTAAAATAATTGGGGCGGAACATAGACAAACGGTAAAGTTCTCTCCTGATGCTCAGTCAGCCTAGGATCGAGCCCCATTGGGCTATTTCTTTTTCCAGCCAATACACCACAACTGGTATATCAAAGGATGTGGTATGTGCTGTCCTGTCTGTGGGATGGTACATATAAAAGATCCTTTGCTACTAATAGAAAAATGTAGTGGGTTTCCTTTCTTAGACTACCGATATGTGAAAATTACAATATGCTCTAGTGGTGTTGTTAAACAAAACAATCTTTAACTTTCAAAGAAGGGGGAATTAATTCTATGACCCATGGCACACCAGGTAAGCACTCTACACTGAGTTACTCGTACATAAACAAGAAAGGAAGGAAATGTTTTATTTAACAAGGCACTCAACACATTTTATGTACGGTTATATGGCATCAGACATATATGGTCAAGGACCACACAGATATTGAAGGAGGAAACCCGCTGTCGCCACTTCATGGGTTACTTTTATATGCATAGACAGGATAGCACATACCATGGCCTTTTGATGTACCAGTCGTGGTGCACTGGCTGGAGCGAGAAATAGCGCAATGGACCCACCGACAGGGATCGATCCTAGACCGACCGCGCATCAAGCGAACACTTTACCATTGGGCTACGTGCCGCTCACCTAAAGAAGGAAGTCATGATATAACTCAATCTACACGGTGAACACAAGATGTCTACGAAATTAACCGTCTCACCTACGATATAACTCAATCTACACGGTGAACACAAGATGTCTACGGAATTAACCGTCTCACCTACGATATAACTCAATCTACACGGTGAAAACAAGATGTCTACGGAATTAACCGTCTCACCTACGATATAACTCAATCTACACGGTGAACACAAGATGTCTACGGAATTAACAGGAATTAACCGTCTCACCTACTATATAACTCAATCTACACGGTGAACACAAGATGTCTACGGAATTAACCGTCTCACCTACGATATAACTCAATCTACACGGTGAACACAAGATGTCTACGGAATTAAACGTCTCACCTACGATATAACTCAATCTACAAGGTGAACACAAGATGTCTACGGAATTAAACGTCTCACCTACGACATAACTCAATCTACAAGGTGAACACAAGATGTCTACGAAATTAAACGTCTCACCGACGGGGATTGATCCTTGACCGACCGTGCATCAAGCGAACACTTTACCATTGGGCTACGTGCCGCCCACCTAAAGAAGGAAGTCATGATATAACTCAATCTACACGGTGAACACAAGATGTCTACGGAATTAACCGTCTCACCTACGATATAACTCAATCAACTAGGTGAACACAAGATGTCTACGGAATTAACCGTCTCACCTACGATATAACTCAATCTACACGGTGAACACAAGATGTCTACGGAATTAACCGTCTCACCTACGATATAACTCAATCTACACGGTGAACACAAGATGTCTACGGAATTAACCGTCTCACCTACGATATAACTCAATCTACACGGTGAACACAAGATGTCTACGGAATTAACCGTCTCACCTACGATATAACTCAATCTACACGGTGAACACAAGATGTCTACGGAATTAACCGTCTCACCTACGATATAACTCAATCTACATGGTGAACCCAAGATGTCTACGGAATTAAACGTCTCACCTACGATATAACTCAATCTACACGGTGAACACAAGATGTCTACGAAATTAAACGTCTCACCTACGATATAACTCAATCTACTAGGTGAACACAAGATGTCTACGAAATTAAACGTCTCACCTACGATATAACTCAATCTACACGGTGAACACAAGATGTCTACGAAATTAACCGTCTCACCTACGATATAACTCAATCTACTAGGTGAACACAAGATGTCTACGGAATTAACCGTCTCACCTACTATATAACTCAATCTACACGGTGAACACAAGATGTCTACGGAATTAACTGTCTCACCTACGATATAACTCAATCTACACGGTGAACACAAGATGTCTACGAAATTAACCGTCTCACCTACGATATAACTCAATCTACACGGTGAACACAAGATGTCTATGGAATTAACCGTCTCACCTACGATATAACTCAATCTACACGGTGAACACAAGATGTCTACGGAATTAACCGTCTCACCTACGATATAACTCAATCTACTAGGTGAACACAAGATGTCTACGGAATTAACCGTCTCACCTACGATAAAACATTTTGGTGCACAAAGATGAACATCCATACACCATGTAGATGGAACCAAGTTTTATTGTCCTAGGACTTATTGTTTGTGAGATTACTGACCTAAGTGTAAACTTGAACACTGAACTTTTAATACAAATGATGACCGCATTGCTGCTGCAGCTGTTGAAACAATAAAATGTATATTTCACTTATAAGTATTTACTTTGTAAAAGTGAGATAAAAAATATGTTTACCTATAGGGTCTCCACAAGTGCTCAAGTACTTGGACACGGGCAGAGTCTAGCAAGACTAGAGTCCTGTACTCATGCAAAGAAGAGCACTCTCATTTAATAATACTTTTTTTAATGTCATTTTGCCATTTATTACCCATAGGGTTACAAATATCTTGGTACATATCAAAGTGATACGTCCCAGTAGAATGCCAAAGTGCGACGTAACACTTTTGACATCAGATGATGACATCATCAATTATCGCACTACAACCTTACAGGAACGTCAACGAAACGAGATGAGTGATATAAATTAAGATCGATTATGGGAAATAAATAGGATATTAAACTCGCTACCATTTCATATCATGTTTATGTCCCTCGCTAAAGCTCGTGACAACTGAAAATTATTTCACTCGTGACAAAAACATGGTAAGAAATGGAAGCGAGTTTAATATCCTATAAATATATGCCGTTGGTTATGTTATTAAGGACTATGAGAAGACATGGAGGGAAAACAAAAGTGGACTGTGTGGAATGCAATACATTGCCATGATTCGGCTTCCATGTTCAGCGCTGGAATTAAGATGCATAGTGCTGTGTTACTTTATTCCTTAGTATCATTATCATCTAGTGTAAGTGTTGGTGTAGTAGTGTTGGTATGAAGTGCTCCTACTGGCTGTAGCTAGTGGGAATTTCACTATTAGCTCAGTTGGTAGAGCACGGGACTCTCGTACTGAGATACCATGGTTCGAATCCTCTCAGTGGAGGTTGGTTTTTATCTGTTACATTCAGTACTCGGATTTGACCCTCAAGTACTAAAGTCAATATTTTGGACTCGTTGAGGCCTTATTTACCTTTAACTGGTCTTCTAAATAATCTCGGACTTCTCTGTAGTGATTCTCGTATTCGTCCAGGTTTTTGTGAACCAGTTCAGCAGCCTGGATAAGAATGAGAGAAAAACAAAATGAAAGGAAGGTTTTATCAATGTTACTTGGTTTATTGCTCGACGTAGATCCAGGGCAATGAAACAATGCAGTTACTTATTTTCAGTTAATGTTTTCTTTATTGGTAGTCATCGGAAAACATATTTAACAAGCAAGAGCAAGTTGGATACATCTTTAGTTTCAAGCATCTTTTCCAATCAAATCATATTTACAACACTGGCTAATATCTTTTATTGCATTCTGACTGAATGATGTCACTTAAATATTTAATATTATCCCAAGACAAAATACAGAAAAAGATATTCCATCTATAGTCCTTCCTACAGGAAATGCCATTTTCAATACTATGAATTCACTACAAGTTATTTATTTCTGAGCCTATTGTTTCTAAATTCAAAAATACTTTTACTATTCTTCTTACGTCAAATCAAACAAAAGTTATTTACAAAAAACATTTTTGTAGGAGGATGGGACGGACTATACCACAGCTTCATGTTTCATTGCTAGATGTAGAATGTTGATTATAACTCCACATGCATCATTGCTAGAAAGAACTGCATAATAAGTAGAATTGAAAGTAGGTTACGATAAAATAAAATCCAGAAATTTAAATATTAGTACTGGGATTGGCCTGAGGAGTAGAGTTGCACAGTGATCTAAAATGGCAGCCTCTATCAAGAATGTATGTAAAGAGTCAGCTAAAACCACATTGAAAGTTATGAACAGACGATATTTAAAATTATGGACAGGCAGTAAAAAACAACAACCGATAAATCTCGAAAACTTTCATGTCTGGATATAGGTATTATCAGGTGTGGGAATTGGTGAACTGTAAAAAAGAGGAAATCTAAAGGGGTCCCAAAAATTCTTAAAATCCTAGGTTAAAATCTGTGCCATCTGAAACTTTTTGGAGGAAAGGATGATTAAAATGCGAGGAAACACAATGTTCCATGAGAGGAAAACAGCTGATCCGAGGAGAATTCCAAGCCCAGTATTATACATGTACATGCATGTACCTTTCCAAGCCCAGCTATCATTGCAGTATTCTCCGTTCTGAAATTACAAACACAGCAATATTATATACTGGCTATGATATCGTGTATACCACCACCATTACCACACAGATGAAAACGTGCAGGTGAAATTTGTGACAACCTTTCAGAATTGCATTTTTTACGGCAACAAAACAATTTACAACGTTACCTCATCTGAAAAGTTTCATACATCAAACATGTAATTTTATTTTAACTATATTGATAATAAGAAATTCTGGAGACCACATGGTATATTTTAAAATTATATTAAACATTTACACTATAATAAAAATATTAATTAGGGGCTATGTGGTTTAAATCTGTTTTACTATATGTTTTGTATTCCCAATAACAAGTAATTTTTTTTACAAAATACCTACGGTACATTGAATGTTACAAACTTTATGAGAGAAAAAAAGATGACATTGTTATTCATAGGTAACATCTTTAGTGATAATTTCTAGTATGTAAACACGTACACTACACAGTTGCAGCTTTGGAAATCACACAAATTGTATCACTATTCAAGGGGTTAACTCATGGTCATTCCCCCCCCCACCCCTTTTTAATGGAAGATTTTCAATAATTTTTATAAAATTAAAATAGCCTTTATTGAAAATGAAAACATACATAATATCAGCTGCTGCTGACTCTTGACACATACCCTGACCGCAAGTTCAGTTCCTGACCACCTCCAAATATCATCGGAAAAATAGGACTCATCATTCTCTGGCCATGAACATACAGGGCTCCTGTACGTGGACCATAAAACTGAAGAAAACAGGACACACAGATGAACAGATGCATGGACAGATCAACAGTTCTGTGTCCAAATAAATCAAAATCAATATTTTGCTAGAGCACACTGATTAATAAATCATCGTCTATTGGATCTAAAACATTATATAATTCTGACGCTCGATTGGGCTATTTCTCATTCCAGCCAGTGCACCACCACTGGCATATCAAAGGCTGTGGTATGTACTACCCTGTCTGTGGGATGGTGTATATAAAAGATGCCTTGCTGCTAATCGAAAAGAGTAGCCCATGAAGTCGCGAGAGCGGGTTTCCTCTCTCAATATCTGTATGGTCCTTAACCATATGTCTGATGCCATATAACCATAAATAAAATGTGTTGAGTGCGTCGTTAAATAAAAACATTTCCTTCCTTCCTTCTTTTTTCCATGCACTTTCCACACAGGCAGGTCAACACATACCATGGTCTTTGATATACCAGTCCTGGGGCACTGGTTGGGAAGAAGAAAACCCCAATGACAGGATCGGTCCACCAAGGAGATTCGATCCTGCCATCAAGCACCTCATGAGAACACCCAACCAACCGAGCTTGATCCTGCCTTGATTAGTGTCAAATAATCAACTACTATAATTAATATCATTGTTTAAATCAACATAAATATTTAACTAACTTGAACATCAATACAACTAAAGAAATAAAATCTCTATTACTCTTACAGAATGCAACACTAGTCATTACATTTTCTGATCACATATACCTTATGACCGACGATCGTCAAATAATCAACTCCAAGGTCATCTGCATCAACCTTCACCTTGCCGATAGCCTGAGCCGCGTCAGTGTGCAGTAAAATCCTAGCTGTCTCCCCTGAAAGGCGTTTTAATTTTTTCACAGCTCTACAGATTTCCGAAATTGGCTGAAAATAAAATTTAAAAGGATAAATACATTTTCATTTCAGTTCAGTTCTTAAACTTAAGTCAGCTATATAGGTTGTCTTTGTAGAAAAGGGGACAAAATTTAATGGTGATACTTTTAAAAAAATTTAACTTGGACTTTAAAGCAAAGTATAACTAAAATCAGGCAGGGATATATCAAAGGTCATGGTATGTACTATCCTCCCTATGGGATAGTGCATATAAAAGATTTCTTATTGCTAATAAGACTATGATAGAATTACCAAATATAATGTTTCACATCCAATAGCTGATGATTAATAAAAAAAATGTCTTGGTCTAGTGGTGTTGTTAATCAAAACAGACCCCCCCCCCCCCCGAGACTTTTCTCATACACACACACACACACACACACACACACACACACACACACACACACACACACACACACACACACACACACCCGACTTTTCTCATATATATTACATTTATTTTGTGTCCCAAAAGCCAGGAAATCAATTTAAAGTGATAACCTGAATCACACCAGTCTCGTTGTTGGCCGTCATGAGACTAACGAGAACGGTTGTTGGGCGAATAGCACTGATGACATCCTCCACTTCAACATGACCACTCAATTTGGAAGCAGGAACAAATGAAACTTCTGAAAAGAAAATTAGAACATGACAGTAAAGTAATAACACAAATATAAATATTGGTCCGTATAAATCTACTTACATGTATTCAAGGAACATTCGTGATTCGCTACACACATTTCTGAGATTGCTAGGCCCCCTAAACAATTTTCAGTTGACTAGAAATGCCACCAATAAAGATTCTGAAACTAAAATGTTCTCCAATATTAACTTCACAAAGAATTACTTTCTTTTTAGGAACACTCCTAAATTTATGTTATCTATAGTCCGTCACATCCTCCTACAAAATTGTGTTTTGTAAATAATTTCAATTTGGTTTGATGTGAGACAAATTTTAAAGTGTTTTGGAAATACCAATTTTTTTTTTTTTTAAATTGGGTGCAATTTTGAAAACAATCGGACAAGATATAAATAACTTGTAGTAAATTTCGTAGTATGAAAAAAAGGCGTTCCCTGTGGGACGGACTATAAATTTACCAATTTTATCTATAATTTAAAAAATTTTAAAATCATAACTTCCATACTTTTATATGTTCCTTCCCACAACCAGGACTACTACTGTAGATAAAACAGTTCTATTGACCTCTGACCTGCAAGACCTTGCTTTTCGAGCTGCTGCAACACAACCTTTACCGAGTCGTGTTCAAGGTTGGAGGTCACTATGTGAGGCAGGCAAGATTTCTTATCACTCACAAAGGTTTCGTGAAAATATCTTGTAGCTATGTGAAACACCCAGTTGTTTGTCTGCAACGTAAATATAGTGAAATTACATAGACAGGTTATTTAGGAGTGTATATGGGAAAATAATGGAAGGTAATGACATATCAGCACATTTTAAACCAAAAGTATTTGGTGTCCTTCCAAGTTAGACAGCCTTAACATATTATGGGTATTTTTACAGGTGTGTAGGATTTAACATTAAAGACAGTTGTAGTGCAGTTGATCTTCTATGTCTGAAGGATGATAAAGAGTGTGAGAGTGAGAGAGAGAGAGAGAGAGAGAGAGAGAGAGAGAGAGAGAGAGAGAGAGAGAGAGAGAGAGAGAGAGAGAGAGAGAGAGAGAGAGAGAAGAGAGAGAGAGAGAGACAGAGAGAGAGAGAGAGAGAGAGAGACAGACAGAGAGAGAGAGGGGGAGAGAGACAGACATACAGAGACAGAGAGAGGAGAGAGAGGGAGAGAGACAGACAGAGGCAAGGACAGAGAGAGAGAGAGAGAGAGAGAGAGAGAGAGAGAGAGAGAGAGAGAGAGAGAGAGAGAGAGGGGGGGGGGGGGGCTGGCAGGAGACTAATAACACATGTATCTAACTGCTATATGCAAGGTTTCAATCAACTTACATGCATACTACATTTACACACCCCAACCATTGTCTAATTCCACATCCCAGTCCTTGTCTCTCCAATCTCTTGATTGATATTTTAGCATTAATTCTAAAAGCATTAAACCACTCACCTCAGTTCCTCCAGATGTAAAAATAATATCTGTGGAAAAAAACAAAACAACTAGTTAATGTTCATGTACAAATATTGAAACTTTAATTATTATTATTTATTTTTTTGCTCCACACAGCATATACCAGTCAAATAGTCTTGGTTAGGTTAGGAAAAACCCAGCACAAAAGCAGTTTTCAGAACAACTAAAATCTAGAATTTAGGAATGATTCAGATAGAAAAAAAAATGTCTGTGGAAAACAAAAATCATGGACACATATTCACACTTAAAGAGCAAATAAAACACTGGAGTGTGACCATGTCATTGACCAAACATTCCTTTCTTTTATAAGTTTAAGTTTACCTGAAGGTTGTGCTCCTATCATGTCAGCCACATTCTGTCGAGCTATCGCAATCACTTCCTTGGCTTTGACCCCTGAAACAAAAAATCAGAGCTCTTTTATTTTCTACCATAAAACATGTGCCCAGGACAGTGCTTAAACCGTAACTGGATATAAGCACGAAAATAAGACAATAAGTTGAAATAAATGAATGAATGAATGAATGAATGAATGAATGAATGAATGAATGAATGAATGAATGGATGGATGAATGAATGGATGAATGAATGGATGAATGAATGAATGAATGAATGAATTGATGAATGAATGAATGAATGAATGAATGGATGAATGAATGGATGAATGAATGGATGAATGAATGAATGAATGAATGAATTGATGAATGAATTGATGAATGAATGAATGAATTGATGAATGAATGAATGAATGAATGAATGAATTGATGAATGAATTGATGAATGAATGAATGAATGAATGAATGAATGAACTGACCAACCCACCTCTAGTTATGAAGATGTTATTAAAATAAGCATCATCTTAAACACATTTACACGGTACATAGAAAAACACAGAAATTTTTTGCTTTGGTTAACACTATAGAGCTATTGGATGTCAAACATTTGCTATTTTTTGACATATACATCATGTAGTCATAGAGGAAACCGGTATACATGTATGTTTCCATTAGCACAAAATGATCTTTTATATATGCACTTTCTTGCAGACAGAATAGCACATACCATGGCCTTTTATATACATGTCGTTGTGACAGGAAAACGTCCAATCAGAGACTAGATCCACTAAGGGTGTTTGAGCAGCCAAGCACACTACAAACTGATGGGTGTGGGAGAGACGTGCCTGAACCTTAATTGGATAGAGGCACGTTAATAGAGTTTACGCTACAAACTGAGCTAGATCTTGACCTCGGAAATACAGAGAGCATTTTAAAACAAAATCATGAAGGTTTTTGTTGGGGTTTTTTTATTCTCACATGAAACGCTCCTAGTTTTTCTGTTCCTCGACACAGCAGATTTAGTTCAGTCCGTAGAGTGCTCATCTGAAATACTTAGGTCATAGGATTGAACCACCTTGACTTACTAATTGTTTTCTCCCCAATTCTAACCAGTATACCCACATGACTGCTGTGTCAAAGGCTATAGAATATATATGCGGTCTGTTTGTGAGAAAGTATTACTAATGGAAAAATACATATGGCAAATGTTTTCTAAGACTATATCTATCAATTATCAAATGTTTGAAATTCAACAGCCAATGATTAACAAATTAAAAGTAATATGCATGCATGGTATTATTAAACAAAACAAATTTTAAAAAATTTCTATTGAAAAAGCCCCATAATATTTTGGGACAGGATGTACTAGTTCGATCAGGTTTCTTAAGGTCATTCATCATTTTTTAACAGAAAAATCAACCTCTACTGACTGGATTTGAACTACGAACTCTCAGTTCCTGTTCCAACCAGCACTTCACCAACTTAGCTAATAGGAAAATCCCCACTAGTTACTGCCAGTAGAAGCACTTTTTGTTGTGGGTTTTTTTCATCTCAACCACATGCCACGTGACAATGTTGGAGATGATATTTATCTATAACAGGTCATCTCTTACATGGGTGTTTAAGAAATGAAAGAACTATTCAATCATAAATATCAAAGGTGTACGTAGGAAGGTGCCAAAAAGTGTGTGTATGTGTGGGGGGGGGGGGGGGGCACATGATATAAATATATATAAACCATCGCTGCTGCTACTGGATCAAAAAAAGTGGGGGGTACATGCCCCTCTTGCACCCCCCCCCCCCCCCCCACACCCCCACCACCCACCCCGCTTTCTATGCCAGTGAAGTGAATATAACCTGCCGCATGAGAGCTGGATGGGTTTCCCCAGGCATCTCGCAGAGTCCGAGTGATTTCTTCAAGAACTTCCGGCTCCAAGGGAGTGGTGGCATTGTAGTCAAGGTATATTCTGAAAACAAAAACCTTTACTGTATGTGTGTATGTGTCATCTGACAATTTTTTGCTATACCGAGAGAGAGAGAGAGAGAGAGAGAGAGAGAGAGAGAGAGAGAGAGAGAGAGAGAGAGAGAGAGAGAGAGAGAGAGAGAGAGAGAGAGAGATGAAAGACTTGATATTGGAATTAAGCCAAATCTAATTCTAGTCAAATCTGACAATTTTTAGCTATACTGAGAGAAAGAAAGAAAAGAAACACTTGATATTGGAATTAAACCAAATCTAATTCACTAGCAGTGTCATACAATATCTGTATAAAATATAAAGTCTTAATAAAGACATAATGTTGTGCAGAGCTCACGTTAAGTCAATACTTTCTTCACATGCAGGGCAAGTTGCTTACCTCTATTTAGCAAAATTGAAATGGCAGGGACATTTTTGAAGGTTGCCATTGGAAGATTTATTTTGTTAATAATGACGCAAGTACTTCAATCGGGATTTAGTGAGTATGGTAGGTTATACATTTTCTGTTTGTATGTCCATTTGTTGCACTATTTCTGTTGAGAGACGGTTGAAACTTGGTGCTACAAGTTTTTAATAGCCGCTATATACAGGGTAATTAATGTAACTATTATTTTCGGATGTAGAATGAACCACACTTTCTATGTCTGTTCAGACTAAGATATAATGTAGATTGAATATCAGTAATTTGGAATTGACTGCCAGTAACACAGTTGATTTTATGACACTATGGATCAGGACTAAAGTCACTCTTTACTGTTAGTGTCACAGTTATATTTTATGACACTATGGATCAGGACTAAAGTCACTCTTTACTGTTAGTGTCACAGTTGATTTTATGACACTATGGATCAGGACTAAAGTCACTCTTTACTGTTAGTGTCACAGTTGATTTTATGACACTATGGATCAGGACTAAAGTCACTCTTTACTATTAGTGTCACAGTTATATTTTCCCACTGCATTGAAATTCAACACAAATGAAAATGTACTGTACTAGGAAGGACTTTTTGTCACTAACCCTAACTATGTTTATGATAAGTATTTAAAATGTTCTTTGTATGTGACAGTGCCAAAGGAAAGTCTTACCCTGTACTAAAAATTAAAAGTAGACTTCATTTGTCAATATCAGTAATTTTGTTTTGTTTTCATTATCTAAGTATAGTAATTTAAAGTAAAATTTTGTGATAATTCTATATGTTTAAATTAATGTATAAACAATTATGTGGGGGCCGGATGAAGGAACCCACAAAAAAGGGGAGTATGCTACTTTAATTCAATAATTTTATTGACAAGTTAGCTAAAATGCTCATATTAGGGTTTCCTTATGTGACACTAGAACATACTTTTCACACGCCTGTAATGATGTGCACATCATGAACTGTTATGTCATTCATGTGCAAATATTTCCTTGATTTTTGATAAAAATCAAAACTGAGGACAAGAAGTTTCACAATCCAACTTTTTAAAATACCACTCCTACAAATTTTTTAAGACGGCTTATATCAATGCTGTTTATTGAAATATATAACATTTTTATTCTGTCTTTATGTCATTAAATTTTATAATCTGCGCAATATAAATCTACAAAATCATTATAATTATTATATTTATTTGAAGAATTAAAAAACAGTGGGCCTACGTCTTCTACTATGATTTTGTCAATGTTATAAGCGATCAAATTTAAGGTCAAGGTGCTATTTGTTACAAAATGTAAACATGCTTATGATTTTTCGTATTTGTCAACATTTATTAATAATATGTAAATGTATAGCTAAAGCTGTGATTCTTTGGTTTATTCCAAAGCGGGAAAAGGACATTTCGCGAGATGTCATTCTGGTGACTGGCGGAGGGAGAGGAATCGGACGTCAGTTAGCGCTTTCGTTTGCAAAACACAAACCTTCCCAGGTATCTGGTATGGTCTCACAACATGTTATAGATACAGGCATATATAAACGATAACTGGGGTGGGGTGGGGTGCACAAGCTAATTTTGTTATTGTTGTATAGGCTATATATGTAGCACCTCCCCCACCCCCCCCCCCCACAAAGTAAATGTTTTGTGCCCCCTACTTTTCAGATATTTTGCTTTATAAGCCCTATTTGCTTTATAATAATGTAAAAGTGTGTAAATATAAAAGTGTGCCCCCCCCCCCCCCCCCACACACACACACTTTCTGGCACCTCCCTATGCTCGTGTGCAGCCATTGTTGTTAGTGGAGATTTTTATTTATATGTTTATTTGATATATTGTTTTCTTATTAACAGATAATTCTCTGGGGGCGACATGGCGACACCTTGCAGAGCACGTGTGACGAAGTGAAGAATCTGGGAGTGCTGTGTACATACATGGTCTGTGACGTGGGTGACAGGGAACAAGTGTATAAATGTGTGAGTGCACCTCACTTTTATGTTAAGACTAAAACAGTTTGCTGAGTGCATGAATGAGTGAATGTTTAATGACACCCCAGCACAAAAATACACATAGGCTATAGGGTGTCACAAATGGTAAGTATATATGAAAATATTAGTTATATATATAATTATGTAAAATCACAGTGTAAGGAGCTGTAGGGAAAAAGTTTAATATAAATCAAGGTAAGTATATTTTAAAACTTTGTATAGCAGTCAAAGTGTTTTTAAAACTTTACAATTAATTCTGGATGGAATTTAAAAAGATTCTAAAACATTTCTGTTGCCAAATATATCATGTCTCATCGGCTTGAGATGATCACACTCCATCAAAATGTGGTGCACAGTCAGTGTACACTGACAATGTTCACACTGAGGAGTGGGGGGTCCTTTAAAATAAATGACTGTGTTATTATGTATGACCGATGCAGGCATGAGACAAGACTACTTCATCCTTCCTGCACTGCTTGTAGGATGACTGCCACTCTCGCAGGATTGGCTTGACAGAATGAAGCTTGTTCGCAACCGCACCATCCCAATCATCTTGCCAAGTCAAAAAGATATACTCTTCAAAAAAAGAAACGCAAAAGGGTACAAATGGGTTATAACTCCGATTTTATGTTTCCTACCGGTTCATGCTTTGTGAATATAAGGTCATTGCATGTCCCAAACACATTCCCACGGTTACATTCGATAAAACGCAGCTACTGTACAATAAAGTTCCAAAATGTGAATATTCGCAAAAACGCAGCCACGTGCAAACCATGTCACCACTGCACGTGCGTTGTCTGCACGTGCAACATGAACACCGACAGTATAAAAGTGCAGGGTGTTCGCTTGCCTGGCCTCTGTATCTGGCCGACAGTTGACAATCCAGGACATGCCACGTCTCAGTGAACCGCAGAGAAACAATGCCATCGGCCGACTAGACGCAGGCGAATCCAGAACGGCCGTTGCCAGGGCATTCCATGTGTCCCCAAGCACCATCTCCAGACTGTGGGACTGTTACCAGCAACATGGATCAACACGTGACCTCCCTAGATCCGGTCGACCACGGGTCACTACCCCGGGCAGGACCGCTACATCCGGGTACGCCACCTTCGGGAACGATTGACTACTGCCACCTCCACAGCCGCAGCAATACCAGGTTTGCGCAGGATATCCGACCAGACCGTACGGAACCGCCTACGTGAGGTAGGAATTCGTGCCAGACGTCCAATTCGAGGTGTCATCTTAACACCACAACACCGTCGACTCCGACTGCAGTGGTGCCAGATTCATCGACAATGGCCTCAACTGCGATGGAGACAGGTGTGGTTCAGTGACGAGTCCCGATTTCTGCTCCGACGTCATGATGGAAGATGTCGCGTGTATAGGCGTCGTGGTGAACGTTATGCGGCAAACTGCGTGCAGGAAGTGGACAGATTCGGCGGGGGTAGTGTCATGGTGTGGGCAGCCATCTCACATAGTGGAAGAACTGACCTGGTCCACGTGCAGGGCAACCTGAATGCACAGGGCTACATTGACCAGATCCTCCGGCCACACATCGTTCCAGTTATGGCCAACGCCAACGCAGTGTTCCAACATGACAACGCCAGACCTCACACAGCACGTCTCACAACGGCTTTCCTACAGAACAACAACATTAATGTCCTTCCTTGGCCATCGATATCACCGGATTTGAACCCAATTGAGCATCTATGGGACGAGTTGGACCGACGCCTCCGACAGCGACAACCACAGCCCCAGACCCTGCCCGAGCTGGCAGCAGCCTTGCAGGCCGAGTGGGCCACCATCCCCCGGGACGTCATCCGTACTCTGGTTGCTTCAATGGGCAGGCGGTGCCAGGCAGTTGTCAACACACGCGGAGGCCACACCCGGTATTGACTCCAGATGACCTTGACGGTGTGTCCTATCACTTACTCACAATGGACTAGAGTGAATTGTGAACAATCCTGCAACATTTGGTAATTATCGGACTCACCATTCAATAATTAAATCAATTCTCCAAATGTTACGACAATGTGGTTTTGCGTTTCTTCTTTTGAAGAGTATATATTGGTTAATATGAAATTTAAAATAACTGATGGGGACACCAATATTGACACGGGGCAAGTTCAAAGCAGACTTGGCAGCAACATCTGCCTTTTTGTTACCCGTAATGCCAACATGGCTGGGTACCTAACAAAATATAACATCTTTATAGGCAATGAATAAAAAAACACTTTCGTATCACCATCCCAACTAAGGGATGTTCCGATTTCATGTACTGTAAAGCTTGGAGATACGAAAGTGTGTCTGTAAGTGCAGTCAACTAATACAGTGGTGTATTTATTAATTTATAATTATTTTCGTGCTTATATCCAATTGAGGTTCAAGCATGCTGTCCTGAGCACACACCTCAGCTATCTGGGCTGTCTGTCCAAGACAGAGGGTTATTGCTTGATGGTCACAGGATCAGTCACACATAATGGAATTGGGTCTTTCTACTCATGAAACAGCCAGCACCCCATGGCTTGTATACGAAAGGCTGTGGTATGTACTATCTTGTCTATACTGGAAAGTGAATATGAAAGATGCCTATGTTGGTTGTTGTTTTGTTTATTTTTTGTTTGTTTTTTACTCTAGTTTCTATTAATATCAAATAAAACATTAACAAATCCAAGCAGGAAACTCAGTAATTAATGCTAGTACAAAGATGTCATGGTGACAGTGAAAGTAATTTTGAGAGGAGTGGACTTCTTGTTATAAAGCGGGCGAGACATAGCCCAGTGGTACAGCGCTTGCTCAATGCGCGGTTAGTGTGGGATCGATCCCTGTTGGTGGGCCCATTGGGCTATTTCTCTTTCCAGCCAATACAACACCACAACTGGTATATCAAAGGCTGTGGTATGTACTACCCTGTCTGTGGGATGGTGCAGAGTAGCCCATGAAGTGGCGACATCGGGTTTCTCTCTCAATATCTGTGTGGTCCTTAACCATATGTCTGACGCCATATAACCGTAAATACAATGTGTTGAGTGCGTCGTTAAATAAAACTTTTTTTTTTTTCTTTTTTTTTTTTCTTGTTATAAAACATCTTATTTGGGGGAATATGGGCCTCATTTTGCATTGCATATCGGTAATTGTTGGATGATTCTAATTTGATACGGTGTGACCACATCATTAAACAAACAATATTTTCATTGGTTGCAGGCCGAGGAAGTGAAATCCACTGTAGGTCATGTGACAATCATGGTGAACAGTTGAACAATGTGCTGGGGTGTCACTAAACATTAAACATTATTTCCATTGGTTGCAGCCCCAGGAAGTGAAATCCAGTGTAGGTCATGTGACGATCTTCGTGAACATTTGAACAGTGTGCTGGGGTGTCAATAAACAATATTTTCATTGGTTGCAGGCCCAGGAAGTAAAATCTAGTGTAGGTCATGTGCCGATCTTGGTGAACAATGTGCTGGGGTGTCACTAAACAATATTTTCATTGGTTGCAGGCTGAGAAAGTGAAGTCCAGCGTGGGTGACGTTACGATCTTGGTGAATAATGCTGGTGTTGTATTTGGTCAACTTATACTCGACAGCTCAGAGGAACAGATACAAACAACAATAAAAACCAACATACTGGCACATTTCTGGGTAGGTGACACGTCTTGATTGCATTCTTTTAAAATAATACTTACATGACACTCTGTCCATGTCAGATGAATGTTTTTGTTTGCATTAAAAACCACGAATAATTATGTGTGCCTTAAAAACAATCCAGGGCTGATTAAATGTCATTAAATTAATTCTTCCTTAATCGTAACCAAATTGCTTGAGAAAATACCTGTTCTCAGTAACATATTTTATATCGGTGTATTATATACAATTTAAGTTCTACAGTGCTAATAACTTTTGGGTTAAAGATGGTGACAAACCCAGGTGGTGATATATAAGCAGTTGATGATATTTGTTGATAGCTAAAGTCACGAGTCTGTTAAACTATGGTTCTTTGTATATATGTTTTTATAATTAGTAAAATACATTTATATTATCATATTATAGGATTGGGAAAGAGTAATTGCAACTTGAATAGCTAACTTTTATTCTACTTGATTTTATTTCAGACTGTAAAAAGTTTTATACCTTCAATGTTGGAGAGTAACTATGGACACATAGTCGTACTTTCATCACTTCTGGGTTTGACGGGAATGAAAAGGGCCGGAGATTACGTCAGCTCAAAGTTCGCAACCACTGGAATGGCCGATGCCTTGAGAGAGGAGCTAAGAATCATGGGAAAAACAGGGGTTACGGTCACAAGTGTTCACCCATACCAAGTAGAAAATGAGATGTTTGCTGGTTTAAAAACTAGGTATTGTAGCAAATTGTAATTGATTGTGATTGTTCCACAATAGATCACAAGAGGGCGGGAGGGGTGAGCAGAAATGGATCCAAGGGGAATTGTCTCCTCTGAATATATTCAAGTGCCTCTTTTTTTTTTCTGCCCTCCCCCTCCAATAACCCAAAACAAATGTTGTGGACCTGCCCATGGTTTTGTGTCTGAACCTGTGTTTTATCTGCTGATGATTATCTATGTATACATACCGGCCTTCATGGTGGTGTGGCTAAGCCATCGAACATAAGGCTGGTAGGTACTGGGTTCACAGCCTGGTACTGGCTCCCACCTAGAGAAAGTATCAATGACTCGATGGGTAGGTGTAAGACCACTACACCAACTTCTCTCTCACTAATTACCATCTCAGTCCCGGACAGACAGCCCAGATAGCTGGTGTGCCCAGGACAGCGTGCTTGAACCTTAATTGGATATAACCACGAATAATGTTGAAATGAAAATGAAATATGCATACATGATGGAACCCCCTCGGTATCTCAAACCAATACATTCTCCGATTGTCTCCCCCCCCCCCCCCACCCCCACTGACGGAAGTAGGAGGCAAGGGGGGCATGTGCCCCCCACTTTTTGGCACCTTCTTATGCCACTCCTCCCCCCATTCAATAGCCAGTGATTAATAAATCAGTGCCCTAGTGGTTTTGTTAAACAAAATTAACTTTTCTAATGGGAGATTTCTGTTTCAGGCTCAGCGGTTGGCTATTACCTCCCCTCACCGAGACATACGTTGCCGACCAAACAGTACGAGCCGTGTTGAGGGACCAACCTGTATTAATCTTACCCAGGCTCATGTATTTTGTCATCTGGTTCCTAAGGTAATCACACACATTTATATGCATTAAAAAAAAAATTCTACCTTTGAAGTTTTTTTATGTGTGTTAATATGTTTGAATGTGACAATGGACGGGGGTCGAGGGTGGAAGAGAGAAAGGGATGGGAGGGAGAGAAAATGAGAGGGTGAGAGAGTAGAAAAAGGAGAGCTAGACAGAAAGATAGAGGGGAGATTAGCATAAATTATTTAATGTTTTATTTTGCAATATGTAAACTGGCACAACGCAACACTGAACAAAATGTTCCCCCGATAGAAAGTGAGTTTACTGGTGTTAACCATTAACAATTTTTTATTTTTTTTATTTTAGCTGGACTCCAAACAGGGTGATTCTCGAGATGGCCAAATTAACTGGGTTGAGTTCCGCAATGGACACTTTTCATGGACGTTTGAAGCAGGAATAAACTGCCTTGATTATCAACTGCATGATCAAGATGAACGAGTCGTATTTATTTTTCTTATGGAGCCGTTTACACCTATCAACTTTTTCACTACTGTATGCAGATAAAAAAAGGAGGGGGGGCATGCTTTAGCTCAGTCGGTCGAGTGCTCGCTTGAGGTGCTTGTGTCACAGGATCGAACCACCTCGGTGGATCCGTTCAACCGATTGGGTTTTTCTCCTTCAGCCAGTGCACCACAACTGGTCAAAGGCCGTGGTATGTGCTTTTCTGTCTGGCCAAGTACATATAAAAATCCCTTGCTGCATTAGAAAACCGGATCCTTCTAAACACCGAACATTTTATTGGTCCAAAGGGAAGGTAGGAAATGTTTATTTAATAATGCACTCAACACATATCTACGGTTATATGACATATGGTTAAGGACCAGACACATATTGAGAGAGGAAACCTGCTGTCGCCACTTCTTGGTCTACTCTTTTTCAATTAGCAGCAAGGAATCTTGTATATGCACCATCCCACAGACAGGATAGTACATACCACGGCCTTTGTTACACCAGAAATAGCCCAGTGGGTCCACCGACTGGGATCGATCCTAGACAGACCGTGCATCAAGCAAACACTTTACCACTGGGCTCCATCCCGCCCCCTTGGTCCCAAGGGTGTCGGGGTTAGATGGGTTTCACTGTAACAAACAAAAATATTTTTATCAACTTAAAAAAAAAGTGTATGTTGGTATTAATTACCCCTCCCCAGCGTATGATTTTTGTTAGTAATAATGAATGGCCCCTAATTGAACGTTTTAAAATGAAATAATTTTGCTGAATTCTGATGCCAAATGCTCATGGTTTTTTTTAATATATACACAATCATGTCTTGTATTTTTGCCAAGAGCCACAGTGTCATATATAATCAGTTTCAGGAAATTAAATTGTTTTTTTCACAAGTCTTGTTCAGTCTTCTTCTTTTTTTCAAATCACACATGAAACTTGGGTGGTAAATGAACAACAGACGAAATGTACAAGGCTTTGCATGTTTTATTATATTTATGTAAAATGAAGACCACAGAAAGCACATGAAGACGAGGGTTGCGACATCTAGGACATGAAAAAGCTGACACGGATGATGAAAACGGTTAACTCATGCACGCATACACAATGTTCATCAGGTTATGTACAAAATACACTTGGCAGTCATTACATATACCGACTGCTACGTAGTTCAGTCTCCAGCCAAAACAAGCTGATCGCTCGGTCGCTTTATCTCTGGTAATAGTAACTACCGGTATACATTTTGTCCCAGACATAGTCGCCAGTAACAATGCTAGTGTTCGCTATTTACTGGAAATAATGATAGTGACATTGATATACTAGTGATAACCATTTCAAGTAATAGCAATTAATACTAATAAGATGTAAACAGTTACTAATAGCAATATTAGTGTTTGTTATTTCTGGTAATGGTCATTAATATGATTGTTATTTGTGGTAACAGTCACTAATTACAATAGGAGTGTTTGTTATTTCCGGCAACAGTCACCAATGAGAGTATTTGTTATTTCTGATATAATAGTTACCACTACCACTAGAAGGATTCACTATTTCCAGTAACACGGTCACTAATAGTGTTCACTATTTCCAGTAACACAGTCACTAATAGTGTACACTATTTCCAGTAACACAGTCACTAATAGTGTACACTATTTCCAGTAACACAGTCACTAATAGTGTTCACTATTTCCAGTAACATAGTCACTAATAGCAGTACGACCGACTGATCACCATTTAAGTAATACCATGACACACGGAGACAGTGAGGTGTGAAACAACACTCGAGTCATGTCGAGTATCTCAGAAATTGATGTAGAACATGACATCCATTTATAAATTACAATCATACTCGTATAATACATACATGTAAGAAATGACACAAATTAATAGCAATTGTACAAAATGGCAATATACGTCTGTCCACCCCACCTGTCCCTAATGCATTAGACCAAACAGGTACAATTAGTGGTAAAACAAGAACTTAGCACTCTTAAGACGATTCGATGGATTTAAATCAGTACCAGCCGATTAAACTGAAATATTCGGGATGAAATTAAACACCGTTAAACCACCTGACGAGAAAAGACACCTAATATAACAGGTAAAATGATGAGACAATAACAAAAGTGTAATTTTGTTATTAAATAACTGTTTGGATATTATCTTTATAATAATATGTGCATAAACAAAAGGCACTCACTTTAAAAATCAATAATAAAACTCAACACTAGGTGTAACAACAGTTTTGTGAAACTGATGACATATAGATCTTTTGGCTATCATGGAGATATGTTAACAAATAACCTGTTCAGACTGAGTGTCTCTTGTTTTGTTTAAAATTTACAAGTACATGTACCACCACATTTATCATACTACAAAATAACCACTAAATACTGAATTCACAAGTTACTAAAATAATATTTTTGTTCTTAAAAACAATGTAATGTTTTTAAAAAAAGAAAGCAGAAAAAAAAGAGCTGACAATTAACTGTTTCTGTTTTAATTTTCTTTAAAATTTTCAAGCATGAATATTCATATCACTATGGGCTTTATTTCATATTTCATGATTAACAGTTGTTCTTTAACACGAATCTCTATCAATTTTCAAATCCATATCTGACAATTTTGCATCAAGCCAGGCCCAATTTAATTAATCATAATTTAAACCAGAAGTTGATTAACATTATCATTAACTAACATTAATCCAAAATTTATCAAATTGTATTTTAAATTATTTAAAAACAAATTAAATATTAAAAATGACACTAAAAAGCAGAATAAAACTAAACTGAGCTAAAATTAATTAAAAGCAACATCAACTATTCCTACATTAAATTCATTCTAAATGGTCAATGTACTCGAAAATAATATTGTGGTTACTGTCCTCTACACAGTACAAGGTAAAGGTCAGTACAACTAAGGTGAAGGTCATCCACATACATGGATGACACTGAGCAGACATTTTGTTTTAAGACGGTCATATAGAAAATGACCAGATAAGAAACATTCTCATTGTACGGGCAAATATCAGCAGACAAGTTGAAAAGAAAAAACAAAATTGCACTCTACAGACATCTCACAAAATACATTTAGAAAGTCTTCTTTAGAAAATACTTTCCAAAGTATTTAGACACTTAAAATAAATCTAAACAAATCTCTGTTTTTAAATATAACCACCAAATATGTAGTTAACACAATAATAATAAAAAAATACGAAGATAAAAAAGGGGGGTGGGGGGTGGGGGTGGGGGGTCTAACACTCTAATCTACTAATGGTTTAAAATGTGCTTAAAATTTCCATGAAAAAATAATAATAATTACCAAATGTTTGACATCCATTAGCTGATGATTAATTAATATAATCTAGTGCTCTAGTGGTGTCGTTAAACAAAGAAGGGGGAGGGGAAGAAGTCACTGCTTGATCTCAGATCTCATGATAGATACAACTATTGACACAAGCTATGTCATTTACTAGTGTCTAACAAGTTGTTAAATTACTTTTGTCGAGTACATATCATATGAAACCGAGGTAAATGTATTCTTTTCCCAGAACTTAAATGATTGTCATCAGTTAGAACTGGTTTACATGTTGGCCGTTTGCAAATATTGCGAATAAAAACCACTGAGTATAAACCAATTCTTAGATTTTCAAAAACATTGCTGCATTACCCCCACACCTAATGACGCAAAAAAGTGCCAGTCTGCTTGCCAAATGCGAGCAACCAATTCTGCCGGATGAATTAAAATACAACTACCAGTCGAACAGGCAGACATTTAGTTTTTCTGTAATTTGCTTTATTTTCTGTTTTAATGAGCTCTTTCACTTTATATTTTAATACTCTTTATTTCACACACATAAAACTGGTTGAAACACCAAGAGAGTTTTACTTGTATCATGTTCACTTTTGACTGCAAGATCACTAGCAGTGACGTTTGTATTACCACAAAATTAATTGCGCAATAGGCCAACAAGACTAGTAGACTTTTTCAACTAGTAAACATTGGGGTTGGTATTGGTCTGGTGAACTATGGCCTGTACACCACTAAATGTTTTGTTTTAACCCTACGACCTTCTAACAACGAAACAGAAATTTAGAAGAGTTCTGCATTGCTATTATTTCATTTGACCAGCAAAAGAAAACAGAAATGATAACAAATTTGTTTAAATACAAAAAAAATAAAAAAATAAAAAAATAATAATAATATAATAATAAATAGAAAAATAAAATAAGTACAAGTTTTCGACAGATAATAATAAAATTTAAAAATAAAACTCAGCACAAGTTTTCCACACAATGAAAGCAATGTCAAGTTCCCATCAGTTGGTTTTGTTTCCTGCTATATACAGAGAAAGTAGATAAAAATAACACGACAATAATTCCTTGGACTTGCTAACAGTTCACATCAATGACTAAGAAATTCTTACAGAGGTAGTTTAAAAGGTTGGATAATGTAAAACAGTGTTCATTTCCCGTTGCCTAAATGACTTGTCAACCCTAATTTAAAAAAATAAATAATTAGAAAAAAGAAGAAGGTATAATCAATCATTTTGGTGTGGTGATCAATTTAGTATCGGTACTGTATATAAAATAATTGTTAAAAATAAAATGTTTTTCTGAATACATGTACCTACTCTAATTTTTTTGAACATGGAAACAAGCAATACATTTATACTGATGGAAAGAAATAAAAGGATCACACAGATAGCAACAACAAATACCAGGTAATGACTGCATCAAAAATCAATTCATATACAGTAAAGTACGCTTATAACGAACTGCAAGGGACCAGCTTCATTGGTTCGTTATAACAGTAGTTCGTTGTACACATTTGCAGAAGTTGGTAATTTTTATTCCGAAAGTCGGCCATTTTGAATTTTGAACTCAATATAATAGTAAAAAAAATAAAAAATGCCTTGGTGATTATAAGACATTTATAAAAAATATATCATTTATTACAATCAATAAATACAACAAAACATTACTGAAAGATCACATCAAAAGAGTTTAGTGAATTACATGTACCTAATCACGTTTCGTCACGTAATCACTAATCGTGGTTTGTTTACTTAGCGTTGGACGCATAACTTCTAATGCCGAGTCAATGTCCGCAATGCTGTCAAATACTGGCAATCGAATATCTCCTTTGCTCTGAAAAAACAGTCTGACTGTCTCGAGTGCCTTGTGCGTTTCAACTGCTGTGGGCGTTGGCTGTTCGGGTGGCTCCTGTGTATCGTCCTCTGGTTCCGGTATAATTAGTGACTTAATCCCTTAATTGATACCTGTTCCCAAGTCCAGACAAACAAGTTATTTAGGCTGTTGTTTTAGTGCGGTCGTGCGGTCGATCCCATGGCTTTGCAGCGTTTTACACTGATTGGTTTGATACGTAATGCTTCCGGTATTCACGGTTCGTTATGTAAACACTTATTTACACTGGAATTAACTATTTGGGACCACAAAATTGGTTCGTTTTAACAGTTAATTCGCTATACATAGTTCGTTCTATACATTAAAATGTATTACTAATATATAGGGGAGAAAATCGGGACTTTACAATCAGTTCGTTCTAACCGGTAGTTTGTTATAAGCGTGTTCGTTCTAAACGTACTTTACTGTAGTCAGAAATTGACTGGGAACATATAGGCAGCACATTCAACACTACTGTCATTCAATCCCACATTACAACTTGGTATGAAATACAGACATTACTACGTGAATTAAATTTGGTTTACAATTTGATGTGTTCCCTTATTTCTTTCCATCAGTATAGTTTTTTTCATTATTATTATACTTTTTTTTTTATTTAATTTTTATTTAATTTTTATTTATTATTATTATTAATTTATTTTTAACATTTTGTTTAATGACTATTAGTAAAAAAAACATTTGGGGGGGAGGGGTGGGGCAAAAAAAAAAAAAATTCATATTTTATTAATTAGTTATTAACATGTTAAAAAACTTTATAAAATACAAGCCTTAAAATGAACAAATCCACAAAATTTGTTTAAATTTTCATTTGCCATGGGATTATTACCATTAGTTATTTTTTGTACTAAACTGATATCACAAACTTAATTCAAATATTTGTCCCATACCAACTGAATCACAAAAATAAAATTAAAAAACTTTGGAGGGTCATTGACTTCTATGAATTTTAATTTTTAATTTTTTAATTTAATTGTTTGGGGTTTTTTTTGGGGTTTTTTTTTTGGGGTGGGGGTGGGGGGGGGTGTTATCAAATATAAGAACAAGAACAGTTTGTAGATGGCACTGTGTGTAACAGTTAGTTCTACACTTTTCTAAAACTGTATGAACTTAACTTTGCTATATATCATCGCCAAACTGTTTGAATGTTGCTGTGATGAACTTTAAAATTTACTGTTTAATATTGCTTTCGATAAAATTACAATGTGCAACAAATTATTATAAGAAGCATACCAAGAGAAATTGCTCTTTTCGCTTTCTTTCTTTTTATAAACAGAAGAAAGATATTCAACAACTAAAGCACTTATGACAGTTTCAGAGATAATAAAAAGTAGGCCGTAAAAACATGAAAAACTAAAATACATAGTCCGTATGAACAAACCTGCTTGGTCGCTTCAACACAAAAAAAATAAAAAAAATTGTAGTAACTATAAAATTACATTATCCCACGGTAAACTGATTTGAAAGAAACCCCAGAATTTTATTTTATTTTCATAAAACAGTATTATCTGTAACTTGTGTGGTAATTGGTGTTGAAAGTCTAACAATTTGTCATCTTTTTTGTTTGTAAGTATTTCTAATACCATACACCCTCCACGATTGTTTCACAGGTACAAGAAGTCACAGAATGGTAGATTTCAAAATATCACACGATTAAAATGAAATACAACATCACTGACAATTGGTCAGCTACAACAATGCAATTGATTGGCTGAAATCAGACTCTCAACCAATCAAATGATAAAACTGTGACATTTTTTCACATGACATTGTGACATAGATTAAAAATATATATTTGTTTTGTCCATTTGGGTTTACATGTTACCATGTACCTGAATCTTCCATATAGTATTTCTATTAAAGGGACTATCCCGAGTTTCTAAGAATAATTTAAAGATTTTTTTTCAAATGAAATATTTTGTACATTATTAAAATTACAATTAAAATACTTTTTCTAGCTTAAAATGTGAATTTCTCTATAACCCAATGCATTTCTGGACACCGTAATGTTTTGTAGTATTTCAATATAGATTTTGTCTGACAAAATGTTATATGTACAAATTTATTATTTCTTTCAATGGTCAAAAGAAATTTGAAATAATTTGCCCAAAGGTCATTCCAAATGTATTATCTGCATAATGCTTTACATTTGAAATGTGTTCAGGTAAGATAGTGTTTTAAAAAAACAGGAAAATGCAGGATGTGTCATATTGTTGGCAGAACATACAGAAGTCTTGTTACGGCTAACAAAAACTCAGGATAGTCTCCCTATAAACATCTCTTAAATTTTTTTATTTCACAGGTTGGGTGGCAACAGTTAAATTTATTACAATGTACATATACCTGTAAATCATTGGTTTAAATACATGCATGACAATACAACCATGAGGAACTAAAAAAAATCCCCAAACAATTCCCTTGAATTCATGATTCATAATATTAAAAAACCATTCACGTCTTCTCTTGTTTTCCAAACATAATCCACATATATATCAAAATACTGAGTCAGATTATCAAGACATAAATAAAACAGAACCTTAACAATAATCATAATAAATTTGTCCTTTTTAAATCAAGTTAAAAAACCGAAATCATGATTCATAGACGTCAATAAATTATTTTCAAGTACATGTACATTTTTAATATATACAATTCTAACATAAATAAACATGAATTTACATTTTAAAGAATTTTAAAAAAGAAAAGAAAGAAAAGACAAAAACACAAGTATAAATAACCAAACAAGATCTAATTAGTTTGTTATTGCACATTTCCATAGATCAGCTTAAAAATAAAGCCAATTATATCATCTTGTCATCGCCTGTACCCGCGGTACCAGAAAAGACAATTCAACAAGGTGTAAGCCATCAATCACCAATTTAATACAAATTCAACTTAATTTTACAAAAATTATTTCATAATGAATTTGCCAAAAGAATACCAATCACATCTTCAGTTTCATAATCTTTATAATAAAAAAAAAAAAAAAAAAAAAAAAAAAAAAAAAAAAAAAAAAAAATCCCTCAAATTTGAAATGGATTTGTATAGTTCTAAGAAATGTTTTCACCAAATTGGTTCCGGTGCAGCTTCCACTGTCTAACAGTTTTCAATATCCAGGCCAGAGATAAGAATACATTAGTAGCAACAATTGGGCAGATAATCCATAAAAAAATATCACTTTTAACTACATGTTCACAAAGTTAATAATCAGGCAAATAATCAATTTTAGAAAATGTCACTTTTAACTATATATTCATGTTAATAATCAGACCATGCATGAACTGTCACAATTATTATTTGAGCAAATAATTGATTTTAGTTCAATATGCTGACATGCATTTCATATTTTAGAAATATAGATATGTAAATCTTATAATTAATGCTAATGGACGCACTAATTAGTCTAGGTATTATATTTCCTACAATTATCCAGAAAGGAAAACGCGATATAAACCATTTTGTTTTTGTTAAAGCCATTATTGTATGTCATTAAGGGCTAATCGTAGGCCCGCTGATTTGCCTCAAAGTGCGATTGATCCGTATGAAATTTTATTCGGTAAATCCAGTTTTTTTAAATTATCAAAACGCGATATATGCCAATTAAAAAAAAAAAACTTTTACTAAAAATGAAAAAAATGGATATATCGCGTTTTGTGCCTAAACTCTTCAAATGTGGGTTTAATTAATGACCCTTCAGCAGTCTAAGCGTACCTTAACATTTCATTTCAATTTTATTTTCGTGTTTATATTCAATTAAGGCTCAAGCACGCTGTCCTGGACATACACCTCAGCTATCTGGGCTGTCTGTCCAGGACAGTTGGGTCAGCTGTTAGTGAGAGAGAAGAGGTTGTAGTGGTCTTATACCTACCCATTGAGTTGTTAAAACTTGCTCTGGGTGGGAGCCAGTACCGGGCAGTCCCTACCAGCTGTATGTCCGATAGCCTAACCATGACACCACTGAGGCAGGTGTACCAAAACAAATAATATCAATTGCAATCATGGGGCGATAACCTAGATTTTAATTAAAAGGTAAAAAGAAGAGGTTTTCATAACTTACTGAAGCTAATAAACATTGACATGATATTGATTTCAATGTCATATTCTTTATTAAGAAATATACAGACATTGTCATTTATGGGGAGCTATCACTCTCCCCCCCCCCCCCCCCCCCCCCCCCATTATCACTTCCCCAAGACTAGTTCAGTCCTCCTGCATGATCTAATTTTGGGGAGCAATTAATCACTCCCCTCAATATTTTTCAAGATGAGGCCTGAATATCCAAAGGCATATTTTGAAACCAATGTGATCAAATTTAACTAAAGAGCGACAACTATAATTGGATCTAACTCATGGGAGATAACTATAATGGGATTTAACTAAAGGGATATAACTATTGGCATAGACAGTGAGAGATGCTGAAAATAGTTGATAAAATTTAACTTAAAGGAGATAACTATTAGATTTAACTCAAGGGAAATAACTATGACGACATTTAACTCAAGGGAGATAACTATTGGCCTGGACAGTGAGAGATGCTGAAAATAGTTGGTACGTGTTTTATTTGTGACTAGTTTGCAAACAAACATGACTAAACAAATCCAGCATAATACACACCCACACACACACACACACACAGACAGACATGGAACTATCATCATCATCAATGTCTCGGTTAAAATGCACAATGCACAAATTGTCTTGGGCAGGGCAGAAGGTTCCATAATAAGGCCGATTGTCTGACTTATGAATCCTGATATGTGATGTATTACTGAATACAATGATTCCTCAGTAACCAATTGGCCGTATCACTGCACACTTTGTAAGGGTTATCTTTATAACAGACGAAGACTGTTCAAATCACCTAAACAAAGCTCAGAACTGACATGAGGCAGACATTAAATGCCCTAAAATGTTCAAATGATCTGAAAATGCTCAAAACTGACAAGAGGCAAATATCACTAAAAATGCACAACATACTTTTTGATAATTTTACAAACAGCTTTTGCCAAGATTAAATAAGCTACAAGTACTGTTGCTTTCATAATGTAATATGTTTCAACACATTTGTAGCTGAATTTGCTAAATACTTTCCGATAGTCAATGCTTTTTTTTTTTAAATCTAATATATGTGACCAAATTTGTAGCGGTAAATACCTAAAACCTAATAAATTTGCCAAAAAGACATTTAAAAAATTAGCATCACAACTGAGCAATTCTGGAAATGTGTAGTTTTTTTTTTTTTTTAAGAAATAAATGAAGATGGCTACACCTTTCAAAACGAATTTGACAAACTACTGTTTATCCAATTGGAACCGAGATTCTAAGTTTTATAGGATATTTGAATACCCTTGTCAATCATGATAATACATTTGTAAAATGTCGAAACAAGCAAAGCCTTGAAAGCAGCTTATTGTATTGTTCGTTGCCATGGTAATAGATAAATTAGTTGGCCATGAATATATGTTGATTAACTTCACAACCATGTACATCACATTTAAAGTAGTAAGAAATTAACTGACCACACACAAAGATGTCACAGTAAGAAAACTAAACGAGAGGGGGGAAAATAAGACGAAATTCTAGTAAATACGGAATTACAAAATTGTCTTCTTATTCCACACATATATATAGAATTTGATAAATTCCCTAACACATTTTAAAAATCTTTCTTTCAAGAGAATGAAATAAACAATCTTAGAAATGCTGTATCAAGCGCTGTGCCGCCTTGAATGTGAAAATTAAATAAAGAAATGTAGTAATGTCAAGTGCAGTGTATTCATAATACATGTAGTAGGCAATAGGTTGCGATTGTTGATGGTTTTACAGCCATCACCTTCTTTTCATGCTCACAAGTATACCCCTCAAGACATACATTGTACCATCGACCTATTTTCTCAAACAGCCTACTTTCAGAGATGATGAACACCTTACATATGCAGAGTATCTACCCTCTATTAATTAAGAGCCGAGAGGCTGCGATTTCAATGTCTAGTGCTGCCCCCATTATTACTTACTTTCCACGCTTACTACGATACACCTTACAGTGCTTACTGAATATATCTGCCTACTTTTTATGCTTCCCGATAATAAACCTCACTGCACGCAGTGGATAGACCAGCCTTTTTATTTCAAACAGGATCATACGTTCAAAGATAATGTACTCTCTGCATGAGGAAATATACACCTGAATGTGCTTACAAGTACATAGACCAGAATTTGTTCTCAGCCAGTATACTATATATATATATATACATCACACTGCACTCAGTAGATTTATTAACCCCTACTTTTCTCAAAGAGCCTCTTACTTTAAAAGATAATTTACACCCTGCAAGAGCAATTATACATCTTACTGTGTTCAGTAGAGATCTATATACCAACTTAGTTTTTTTTCTCAGTGTCTCCTACTTTAAAAGATAATTTACACCTTGCAAGAACAATCTTACTGTGTTCAGATATCGATACACTGACTTTGTTTTTTCTCAAAGTGTCACCTACTTTAAAAGGCAATTTACACCTTGCAAGAACAATCTTACTGTGTTCAGATATCGATACACTTTGTTTTTTCTCAAAGTGTCACCTACTTTAAAAGGCAATTTACACCTTGCAAGAACAATCTTACTGTGTTTAGATATCGATACATTTACTTTGTTTTTTCTCAAAGAGCGTCCAACTTTAAAAAGTAATTTACACCTTGCAAGAACAATCTTACTGGGTTCAGATATCTATACACTGACTTTGTTTTTTCTCAAAGAGTGTTCAACTTTAAAAAGTAATTTACACCCTGCAAGAACAATCTTACCGTGTTCAGATATCGATACACTGACTTTGTTTTTTCTCAAAGAGCGTCCAACTTTAAAAAGTAATTTACACCTTGCAAGAACAATCTTACTGTGTTCAGATATCTATACACGGACTTTGTTTTTCCTCAAAGAGCGTCCAACTTTAAAAAGTAATTTACACCCTGCAAGAAGAATCTTACTGTGTTCAGATATCTATACACTGACTTTGTTTTTTCTCAAAAAGCGTCCAACTTTAAAAAATAATTTACACCCTGCAAGAGCAATTATACATCTTACTGTGTTCAATAGAGATCTATACACCGGCCATGTTTTTTCTCAAAGTGTCTCCTACTTTAGAAAATAATATACACTTTACAAATGCAATTATACACCTCACTGCAATTGATACAGATATATACCAGCCTTTTTTTCCTCAGAGAGCCTCATACTTTAAAAGATAATGTACACCTTGCAATAGCAATTACACATCTCACTGCTTTCGATATACAGACCTTTTATTCTCAAACAGCATTCTACTTACAAAGACAACTAACACCCTCAACCCCTGAAACTGTGCACGGCAGTCAGCAGTGCCTTGGAAACTGTGCACAGCAGACAGCAATGCCTCGGAAACTGTCCACGGCAACCAGCAATGTCTTGGAACACTTTCCGCATCAGAGTTTACTTCTCTGCAGTACTTACTTTCCTGTGGATCACATTCCATTTGTTGTTTTTCTACAAAGGCATGTTGTTTTATTTTTTTTTGCCGTGGACATTTTCTTACTTGTTGAGGTTGCACCCTGCCGGTGATGTTAGCGTGTGAAAGGGAACCACTGCCCCGCCTGTGTGTGAAAGTTCTGTTGGTTTTACAGATAAAAACGACCGTGTTGGCTAGGACTGGTACAATAGATAACATTTGAGAGAGTTAGGAAGGGGAAGGCGATGAATCTCGTGCAGTTTGTTCTTTCCCAGCTGTTGCCTCACCGATCTGCGACAGATGTCCATTAGAGGTAGGGGTTCGGCTGCAAATAAAAATATATTTAAAAATTACAGTTTTATAAAACCACAAGAATTCTGCTAGAATTTAAAGCAAAAAAGTTAAAGTTTGTTTTGTTTAATGACACCTCTTAGTCTCTAGAGCACATTGATTGATTATTCTCCCATTCCTAGCTATTGCATTCCATGATGTCGGTCCACGCAGAATAAATCTGTCTTTTATAGGCTATGATGTCATTTGCGCTAAACATGGGGAGTATTACATCATTGGTAATACATAACGTCATATTAATGGGCCATTCCATGGTAATCATTTAAGCCAGAACGTGACATTCTGACTCTTATGATCTCCTTCACTAAAAATCCTTTTTAAATGGAAATGCAGTTTTATCAATTATAGACTCATTACATATAGTAGTATAAGCATGTTAGGCCTAATTTAGTTTTTGTAAAAAAAAAAAAAAAAGACTTAAAAAGTGAAAAATAAAATGTGCCAGGACGTGACGAAAATGGACATCACTTTTTTAACACTGCAGTAAATTTCAAAACTCCTGACAGAATGTTTGCTTTTTGAGATACATTGTTTAATACAATATCCAGTCTACCTGTATTTCTAAAGAAAGAAATGTTTTATTTAACGACGCACTCAAGACATTTTATTTACAGTTATATGGCGTCAGACATATGGTTACGGACCACACAGATATTGAGAGAGGAAACCTGCTGTCGCCACTTCATGATCTACTCTTCATATAGCAGCAAGGGATCTTTTATATGCACCATCCCACAGACAGGGTAGCACATACCACATCCTATAATATACCAGTTGTGGTGCACTGGCTAGAACGAGAAATAGTACAATGGGTCCACCGACAGAGATTGATCTTAGACCGACCACACATGAAGCAAACTCTCTACCACTGGCTAAGTCCCGTCCTAAATGGGATGGCATCTAAAACCTTTTGACATAGAAGTCGTGATGCACTGGCTGGAACGAGAAATAGTCCAATGAGCCCACCGATGCTAGAATTAAATATCTCACCTAAATGTTTTACGTGCACTGTGATGACAATAACAATATATATATATGTGAAACAGGTACAGGTATATATGTACAACGAATTGTAGTATTTGTACTTACGATCAAGGCCACCTATGTAGCGCATGGTGATTTCACAATGACCCCAAACTGCACTGACAATTGGGTAAAGTTTTTTCCCTTTGAGTCCTCGGAACGCCACCCCCAGATACTGTCCACCCACCACGAAACTCAGCGTCCCCTCGTCCATATCCATGACAACGAGGAAACTGTCGGGAACCACAAAATTCTCGTCTGAATTCAGCAGCGTCGGATACGTCAGTCCCGGATTGTTCTTCATGTCGTGGTACAACTTGTTCCGTCCTAGATCCCACCCCCACGACTCCTTGTTACTGCCCACCAACGACTGGTAGCCGACGCAGTGTAGCGGGGCGTCGGCTGTTGCCACGCCGACCACTGCGTGTGTTCCGCGCTGCTGGGTGCTCCACATCACCTCCCACACATGGAGCCCGCGGGTGTAGCCCACCCGGCCCCTGATGCAGTCGGTGCTCTGCGCGACGGGGTGGCGGTGGAACGTCATCATGTCGTCCTCCTTGACGAAGACGTTGAGCGAGCGGTCATCGGCGTTCCACGCGTGAGACAGCTGCAGCTCCCGCGACACCGGCGGCATGTCGAGGAGCGCGTCGAGGCGACTCGGCTTCTGGAAGTCCGGGTTGTATGCTGGCTCGCGGTTTATCGCCTTGTACGTGGGCTCGCGAGAGTTGGAAATAGTTTTGATGCCACCCGAAACCTTCTGACCCATGTTCATTGCTTTTACCTAGCACCGTACACACATCGGAGAACAGTTGCCACGGCGTGAATATCCTGCAGCAGCCGCTGCGCGCGTTGCAGCTCCTGGTTGTAGCAGTACACGTGTTGGAAGCAATCTACTCTTCCTGAAAGTAAACACAAAGAGTCAGAGTAAATAAAAGAGGCCTGGGCCAAATTTACGACACCAGTTTTTCTTAAATGCAGATGACTGAGCATTGTAAATATATATATATATGTAGAAGTATTGTGTGTAAGACATTGCAAATTTGCTTCAGTATTTTTTTCTTCACATTAACTAACCAGTGCTCAGTCAGTTTACATAGATTTCACCTAAAGTTACACATTTCTCTGTAACATGTAATATATATATATTTTTTTATTTAATATATATATATATTTTTTTTCATTTACTGAAAATCATTAATGAAAATGTTTGTTTTACAGTCAATTCAAAGGTGCGTAATTGAAACGAGAATAAAATCTGCTGAATATATATATACCTAGGTCAGACTATTGGTAATGTCCAGTTTTTACATGGGTACCAGCTAGACACCCCGTCAAATGTAGGTCATGGTGACCTAGTTATGGTACTCGATACACCACCACCCCAAGTTGTACTTGCATGCAAGGTTTGGTGATCCTATATGAACAGATAAGGAAGACATGGCCCGGATGAGGATTTCCTTCAATGTGCAGTAATGTGTGAAAGTAGGTCACTGTGAGTCTGACCTAGTTATGGTATGCATTACACCACCACCCCAAGTTGTACTTGCATGCAAGGTTTGGTGATCCTATATGAACAGATAAGGAAGACATGGCCCGGATAAGGATTTCCTTCAATGTGCAGTAATGTGTGAAAGTAGGTCACTGTGAGTCTGACCTAGTTATGGTATGCATTACACCACCACCCCAAGTTGTACTTGCATGCAAGGTTTGGTGATCCTATATGAACAGATAAGGAAGACATGGCCCGGATAAGGATTTCCTTCAATGTGCAGTAATGTGTGAAAGTAGGTCACTGTGAGTCTGACCTAGTTATGGTATGCATTACACCACCACCCCAAGTTGTACTTGCATGCAAGGTTTGGTGATCCTATATGAACAGATAAGGAAGACATGGCCCGGATAAGGATTTCCTTCAATGTGCAGCAATGTGTGAAAGTAGGTCACTGTGAGTCTGACCTAGTTATGGTATGCATTACACCACCACCCCAAGTTGTACTTGCATGCAAGGTTTGGTGATCCTATATGAACAGATAAGGAAGACATGGCCCGGATAAGGATTTCCTTCAATGTGCAGTAATGTGTGAAAGTAGGTCACTGTGAGTCTGACCTAGTTATGGTATGCATTACACCACCACCCCAAGTTGTACTTGCATGCAAGGTTTGGTGATCCTATATGAACAGATAAGGAAGACATGGCCCGGATAAGGATTTCCTTCAATGTGCAGTAATGTGTGAAAGTAGGTCACTGTGAGTCTGACCTAGTTATGGTATGCATTACACCACCACCCCAAGTTGTACTTGCATGCAAGGTTTGGTGATCCTATATGAACAGATAAGGAAGACATGGCCCGGATAAGGATTTCCTTCAATGTGCAGTAATGTGTGAAAGTAGGTCACTGTGAGTCTGACCTAGTTATGGTACTCGATACACCACCATCCCACATTGTATATGTATGAAAGGTTTGGTGATCCTATATGAACTGCTAAGAGAAACATGCTCCGGAAACAAAAGTTTAAGGATAGACGTATAATGTCACATACTATAATACGACACGTAAAAAGACGGGTGTACGAAAATGAGAATTTTGCTTTTTCATTTTATTTATTTTCATTTTTATTGTATTTTTTTCTTTTAAGATTTGTGCATACATTTCTAACTTTTGGTTTTTGTTAAAGAAAATTTTTGGTCATAGCCAGCTGTCAAACTGCCCCCCTCCCCCCCCCCCCCCCCCCACCCCCTCCAGAGTAACACAAACAACAACCTCCCAAAACCCCTTAAAATACATGTTCATGTATAAACACACATTAGGATAAAAAAGAAAAGAAAAAAAAAAAAAAATATGTATTGCTAGTTACTAGCTGGTACATGTACATGTAATATGAAACGATAGCAATCCATAGCCACTTAAGAATAGGCCGTATGTATGCACGGTAAACATGCATGTATATACATCAGGTACGTATTTGAGTGTTATTCACAAAAATAGATAAGTGTTTGTTGTACAAGGTTATCATCACATTTACATGCATTTTATGCTACTTTTTCACATAACATACACGGTACATACAATGAACAAGGTACGCATACAGAGACCCTCGGACTTCATGAAAACGATCGCTTCCGGTACCGTGTTGGTAAAATCACGAAAAACCAAGATTTCGTTTCCCATGATTATTATATGCAGTATGACTATTTAACAAATATATATATATATATATATACACAGGCCTCACGCGAGGTCAAAATCTAGAAAGAAGTCACTTCTCTCTCAAAGTTTAGAGAGTGCGAAGTTTTTAACAAAAGGGAGACTTGAATGTTTAATCAAAAAAATAATAAAATACGAAAAAAGATGTTAACTGGCAACTTTTACAATCTGCAATCTACCTATGAATAGGTGTTCCTCAAATTCTTCACCATTCATCCATGATGTGTACATTGCAAGTGTTGACTATTTTGAAAAAGGCGACACAGATTTTGCCTTACGGTGACTGGCACGGTGAAGTCAGGCTGGTCAGAGCGAAGTTTAGCCTCACTTCGCCCGGTCGTGTGAGCCCTGTATATATACATATACATATACACACACACACACACACATACATGTGCTAATATTTTTAGTATGTAACAGTCAACCTCGACATATCAATATCTATCAATACATACATACATATGTATACGTGGAACGTAGTTGGTCTGATTGGTAGCATTCCAGCCCAACAATTGCGGGCAATTGGGTGCCACAGGTTCGGGTCTCTGTAACGGCATGAGGAAATTTGTGACGGCAATAAAGGATTTTAATATCCCCTGTGCCAGTGCGTCATTGAATATATGTATGTTTAAGTCAAAACTCAACAAACATACAATAGAGATATTCAAAATATAAAAATACATACATACATACATACATCAATACATATGTATACATACATACATACATTTATTATTTTTTAAAAACACAAGACACGGAACCGAAAATGTGTTTCCCATGAAATTTGAAATCCTATTACCTGTACACATACATAAAAAATTGTTGGTAAGGTTACAAAGCACTAACACGGGGCTTCTAGAAAAAAATTTTTAATCCACTAGCCATGGATCAGTGATTAATTTTTTTTTACTAGCCACGATTAAAAATCCATTAGCCCTACTTTACTTCAAAGTATTAAATACAATTTTACTAATAGTAATAATCAGATATGTCACCTAAAGAGGGAGATGGAGATTAAACACACTAACATTGGGAGGTGGGAGTGGGGCCAGGATATTCATATTTACAAAATAAACTTAAAGGCAACATCTGACAAAAAAAAATTCACTAGTCGTTAGGCATGGTAATAGTAGTTATTGACTAGCTCAACATTGAAAATACCACGAGCCACGGGAGTGGGGCTACCCATAATCTAGAAGCACTGACTAACAATATTTTGTTTTCACTAGTCGTCAGGCATGGTAATAGTAGTTATTGACTAGCTCAACATTGAAAATACCTCGAGCCACGGGACTGGGGCTACCCATAATCTAGAAGCACTGACTAACAATATTTTGGAGATTGGCCCAGGAAGAAGGTATGATACAAGGGGGTGGGGGTGGTAGATGTGGGTGGATGACACAACAGAGTGGTTGCACATATCAGTCGTGGAGGTTTAATCAGTTTGGTGGTGTTTTGATGGATTGCCATATGTTGAGTTGACAGTTGTCAGTTTTATTACTATGTCACAAAACAAATTCTATAAACATACACACAAGATTTCGTCAATTATATATATATATATATATATATGTATCCTCCAATCTTATCACCATCTCAGCATTAAACATTTAAATAACTTTGTGACATGTGTCTACAGCAATAAAACTGAAAACTCATTACAAGAATCATTTCTTTTATTAAAGTTATGTAACCAGTACTTTTTTTCTTTTTTTTGAAGGGTGGTGTTTGATGTCAAAAAAAAGGGAAAAAATAAAATAAAATAAATGTTTTATTAAAACCAGATGCAAATCACCACACTGACAGTAAACAAATCAATTTGCTGGTTTTGGGTTTCAAATGGTGTCCTACTGACCAGATTAAAATAAACACCACTGAGTGTTTACTGATAGATGTGTAAGAGTTGTTTAAAAAACAGTGTGATCTGAAACCAGTGTAGTATTTCACAACACCTCTCACACAGATGTGAAAACCGTAACAGCAGGCACAATTGCAAAAACACAAACATATACTGTAGCAAAATGCACACAAAAAAGAACACATGATCTGTATTGTAATTACATGCGTCTTAAATTGCTCTACACAGATCAAAAGATAAAGTTTGTTTTGTTTAATGACACCACTAGAGCACATTGATTTATTAATCATCAGCTATTGGAAAGTTCATTTTGTTTAAAGACACCACTAGAGCACATGAAATATTAATCATCAACTATTGGATGTCAAACATTTTATAATTTTAAACATATATAGTCTTAGAGGGGAAACATGCTACATTTTCCCATTATGGTAGTAAGGGATTTTTATATGCACTTTCCCACAGACCGGATAGCACAGTTGTGGTGTATTGGCTGGAACAAGAAATAGCCAAATGGGCCACTAACAGAGATCGAACCTAGACCGACCACACATCAAGCAAACACTTTACCACTGGGCTACATTCCACCACACAAAATGCACAATAACAATTTACATACAATGAAACACTGAAGGGTGTATACTACCAAATCAAATCCCATAGACGACAATAGTAACATATGCGGCTAAAACTCCTACCTGCAACGTATCAACCGACATAAACGCCACGGATATAAATACTACCACCCCTTACACTTAAAGTGAATCAGAAAAAAATGGGGGTCAAGCTGCTCATTTCTGAGATAACGGGTAGCGTCTATGACTACCCTAGTTTCGCACAAAATTTGAGTACTTTTTTTTACAGGTACCCCATACATGTTTCAAGCACAAGGCCACTTGACACATTGGTACTAGATGAAATAAAATTGCACATTTATTTTACCCAGATGAAACTATTATTTTTTACAAACAACACACTCACATTTATAACCAATCACAGGACTTGTGATGTTCACTTCTCTATCAAAAGTTCGGTGCACCTCGAACTTTGACCCAGCTGGAAGTTATTTGGTATAGTACTACCTATACTGATAACATACATTTTTCAAAAAGTGTCCAGCTATGTGTCTTTATGACAACCAGGATCTGGTGTATTCTGACATAAACTGACCACCTCACTGAAACTGTTGTTTCTACAGTGCAACCTAATATAATGTACACCTCAAAAAGCATATATATTGCATATAGTTTTGTACAAATGCAATATGTCATATTAAACAACAAAATGTTTTTTGTTTTTAAAATAAAACTCCTGAAGATATTTACTTTCAGTTGGGTGTGTGTACTCAGGTATATATGTAGAGACAACAAAGATAGTCAGAGTACCTCTACCCCTTTAAAGAATGCCATTAAAACACATGCACTTGATTGACCCCTAGGTTATGAAGACCCTAACAGGCACATCAAAGAAATATCAGTATTAAAAAAATACACTGTCTGAGGAAGGAAACACAAACATGACTGTACCTGTATGAAGTAATGACTTAATGTCCTGAACATTAGTGTTGGGAGGAAATCCTGTATGCTGGGTGTGGGTGTCTTCAAGTTACCAGGTGTGGGAATTTCAAATCCATCGGCCATGCTGATTTTCATAATGAACCATCAAAACCATTGGCAGCCACCAATATTCCTGACTATATTTTATTTATAGCCTACTGTAGTTGGAGGTTTTAATAGTTGTGATATCTGGAATAATCATGCAGCTTTAACACATTTATTTTTGATTAATTACTGAAAAAAAACTATTTTTAAATGACAAAATTACCCGAACATCTATTTTCTTGCATTATTTTCTAATCCGGATGAATACAATATGTACATTAGATGTATTCCTACAATCTGTAATCCAGCATTTTATTTAGCTAGTAACATTAGGTAATACAGCTTTAACAATAAAATAAATTATCAACTTAATCCAAGGCAGATAATCAAATCTGAAAAAATTGGTTCTGAATCTAGTATAAACTCAAAATGCTTTTCATGAGAGCTAACTAAGTGATTATTAAGAAAAAAAAAATGATCTGGAGATCTAAGTATATGTTTAACAACCTTATTGTTATGTACAAATAAGAACAGAAGGCACAATAGTGACAACAAATTTAATTATGTTTTTGGTAAAGTTTTTCTTCAAATTTACTTTAAATTTTGCATAAAACTACAAATTTGTCTAAAATATAACTTAGCACCCTATAAATATGTCAAAATGACAATAAAAATCAACTTCTTTACAAATTTGAGTTTTCAGAATTTCATACATAAAAAATTAACAATGTTAATGGAAACTAAAGACATTAACCCACTATTGGCACATGCTATTTTTAATATAAAAATAAATTGCTATTAAAATCTTAGTTCAGGTTGCCTATATATAATACCATATTTAAGAGCAGTTGTATATGGCAAGTCAAATACCATGTAAAAAGAAATTATTGAAATCTTTACAGTATGAATTATAGACCAAAACCAACTTTTCTTCAGTGCTAACTTTGATTCAAACTCCATTCAGAGCCATGTACAGAGATTATTGTCAAGGTCAAGGTCATTGTGAACTTGCATGATCGAGTGATGGCTAATTAATCAACCAGTATAATTTAATTAAATAAAATGACAAAATCATAATATTTTTTATTATGCACTGAATATGTGCTATAGGGTGTATACTACCAAATCAAATCCCATAGACGACAATAGTAACATATGCGGCTAAAACTCCTACCTGCAACGTATCAACCGACATAAACGCCACGGATATAAATACTACCACCCCTTACACTTAAAGTGAATCAGAGAAAAAATGGGGGTCAAGCTGCTCGTTTCTGAGATAACGGGTAGCGTCTATGACTACCCTAGTTTCGCACAAAATTTGAGTACTTTTTTTTACAGGTACCCCATACATGTTTCAAGCACAAGGCCACTTGACACATTGGTACTAGATGAAATAAAATTGCACATTTATTTTACCCAGATGAAACTATTATTTTTTACAACCAACACACTCACATTTATAACCAATCACAGGACTTGTGATGTTCACTTCTCTTACAAAAGTTCGGTGCACCTCGAACTTTGACCCAGCCGGAAGTTATTTGGTATAGTACTACCTGAAGCAGACTCTTTTATGCTAGTCTATTTCTTTATCCAAACAGTGCACCATGACTGGTGTATCAAAGGCTGTGGTATGTGTTATCCTGTCTGTGGGATGGTGTACATAAAAAGAGTCCTTGCTATTAATGGAAAAATGTAGCTGGCTTCCTCTCCAAGACTATGATGTCAAAATGACCAAATGTCTGACATCCAATAGGCAATGATTAGTAAATCAATGTGCTCTAGTGGTGTTGTTAAATAAAACAAGGTTTAACCTTTTGCTGTTTACGTGTATCTGTGGTATGATCAGCAGTGTATGTCAAATGTTTAAGAAAAAGTAACGTTTGTTTTATTTAACGACGCCACTAGAGCACATTGATTTTTTATCTTATCATCGGCTTTTGGACGTCAAACATACATGTATGGTCATTCTGACACTGGTTTTTAGAGGAAACCTGCTGTCGTTACTAGGCTACTCTTTTACGACAGGCAAGGGATCTTTTATTTGCCCTTCCCACAGGCAGGATAGCACAAACCATGACCTTTGTTGAACCAGTTATGGATCACTGGTTGGTGCAAGTGGTTTACACCTACCCATTGAGCCTTGCGGAGCACTCACTCAGGGTTTGGAGTCGGTATCTGGATTAAAAATCCCATGCCTCGACTGGGATCTAAACCCAGTACCTACCAGCCTGTAGACCGATGTCCTAACCACAACGCCACCGAGGCCGGTATGTTTAAGAAAGTCACTAGCCTTAACTATGGCTAATTCCCTGTGTATTAAAGTAAAACAGCTGACAACTTTCACTAGTTCAGACCAAATATTTACTAGCAGGACCTGTGGCCTAGTGCATTTGTCTAACCTTGCAGGACGTTGAGTGCTCGCAAACCAATAATTTTAGAAATAAATTCACTAGTTAGTAAATTTATGGGATCCAAGAAACTTCTCATTTTCATTTATTTATACTGCTGTCACACTTTCAGTTACAAATTACCATGACAACCATATAATCAGACCTCACTGTTCAAGGAGCCCCTGCGTGTGCTGTAACCTCACTGTGGTGCAGGGGTGTAACATTCTCTTTGAGAATGGCCAATACAGCACAAAATTGAAGTTTTGAGTAAAATTCAGTATCCGTAAAATTCTGTGATATTTGTGTTTTTGCATGTTCTTTACACTGTTTTTGTTTAAACCTTGGAATTTTTATATTGATGTTGATCATCACTTTATTTATTTGCATTACCATAGTTTGACACCCAATAGCCGATGTATTTTTCGTGCTGGGGTGTCGTTAAACATTCATTCATTCATGTTCAAGGAGAGCTATCACTACTAGTTCAAGGAGTGATCTCCCCTTATCAAGTTAAAAAACAATTTAACCTTCTGACTACTGCAGGCGAGAAATCTCGCCCGACGTCACGTCGGTCGACATACTGTATACTGCATACAGTGCATTCTCCAATTTGTATTTCCTGCCGTTTTGCACATGGCACTCACCAGAAACAGAAATATAATAAAAGAAAAAAGATTTCTTTTCAAAATGGTGGCTTTTATTTTGGTTTTCGGCAAGTATTTTCACTTGACAACAATGGCAGCATGTCGCAGTAATTTTCAGGGATCGATAGCTGATTGTGACAGCTAATTTGATAATAAATTTGATCGTTTTACCAACAACGAAAATCACCAATTACTGCAATATGAATCTTTGTTTAGGATTTAAAAAAAATTCTGGTCAGAAAACCACTGTTATCAGGAATATTGGACATAAATACTGGACAGCTGACCACAAATGCCTCTTAAGTAAACACGACTTTTAAAAATGTTTGCCCAATTCTAATCACCATTAACTGATCTAAAAATCATTAAAAAATTACAAAAACCCATGAAAATAATACTTACCGATTCATATATGAACTTTATTTCATGTATTTATAAAACATTTAAGTGAATATATGTCAGTAAAAATTATAAACTTGTACCCACTCAACATGGGTTTTGTTAAAAATTAATCCAGTAGTCTAAAGGTTAAAGGAAAAAAAGGAGTACTACTTAGAAAAAGAAGGATAAAGGCTCAGTATTGTAATTACATGTAACTTGAAATTGAATGGCTCTATATAGATCAAAGTTAAAGTTTGTTTTGTTTAACAACAGCAGTAGAGCATTATTGATTAATTAATTATTGACTACAGGATGTCAAACATTTGGTAATTCTGTCACGTCAGAGAAAATCAGCTACATTTTCCCATTAGCAGCAAAGGATCTTTTATATGCAGTATTCGAAATAAACACTTGTACATTTGTCCTGAGAAGTGAACATCTACTCGGACAAGCAAAATGTTCCTTAGTGGACAAGTGAAAATGTTCAATGTAGTTTCCAGGCATCGAAATAAGTCGAGAATGGTCATTCAGGTTACCAGGAGGTTACCACATGTAAGAAAATTTCATGAACAGTAGTTTCGTTTCCAAACGTAAATCAGCTAATAATGCGTTCCGGACGTCCGCGTTTCCGATACAATTTCAGAAAGTCCGCATTTTAGCAGTGTGCCGAGTAGTTTGCAAGAACATTTAATTTAAACACAGAATTACAGGAAAACATTCTATATAGTTGTGGAAACCTATAGGTTACCAGGCTATATTTTGTGGTAACCTGTAAATGGGTTACCAGACACAATGCTTATTTCGATGCCTGAGTTTCGCTTTAAGCAATCAAAAGCATTGTCCTTGTACTTCAATAAAACAAACCAATTATTTGGACAAATTAAAATATTGGCGGACAAGTAAATCTGTAGGTGTATGTGTCTGTTGGACGAGTTAAAAATTCTGCTTCACTGATATGCATTTTCTCACAGACAGAAAAGCACATACCATGGTCTTAGACCAGTTGTGGTGCAATGGTTAGAAAGAGAAAAAACCCAAGGAGCTGAAATTGAATGGACCGAGGTGGTTCGATCCCGTGATGCAAGACCTCAAGCGAGCACTCAGCTGACTGAGCTAAATTCCCCTCCATAAGATCAAAGTCTACTTTGTAGATTATAATTTTCATCCAAAATAAATAAATCAATCTACATATAACCGAAATGAGATAAAAGGTGAAAAACTAAATAATAAATAATTTATCAAGAGCTTTTTAGTGGAGAAAAGAGGAAGGGTTAAAAATAAGTAAGTCATTATTTTTTTATGAAATATGATACTATTTGATCCGTACCACAGATCCCACATATGTGTGAGTGTGAGTGTGAGTGTGAGCGTGAGTGAGGGGCGGGTGCCAGAGCTAGCCCTGTCAATTGGTTAGAATATGAACATAAGAAAAATTAAAAGTACAAGCACCATGCATGCAGTGTCATGTCCAATGAGAGACGCCCTACAAATCACTAATTCTAATTTTAATAAATGTTTAATATATTTTATCTTCATGTACACATGAACACAAACACCATACTCATAATATCTGCATCAATTCCATTATCTAAACTGGACTGGGGAGACAATTACTGTTAACATTTTAACACAATCAATTATGGATGTTTATAATCGATCATCACACCGTAAGAGACAAAAAAATCATCCGCAAACTGTGTGAATCGGTGAACTTAAAATTAAATTTGAATCATAATAATAATAATAAAACGTCATACTTTATTTTGATTTATTTTTTATCCATAAACAATAACGCTCAATAAGACAACTTGCCCATATAAAATGATGTCATCAGATATGACGTTCCCAGATGACGTCATTTTTATGTCCATCGAAAAATTTACAAACTGCCGTTGCTGCGCCTGGGCCAATGGGATGACGTTACTATGTAATGAATGTAACAGAAATTTAATTATAATAAATTGAACACAGTAAAATATTATTTCATGAAATCAATTATACATTACAGTGCACATGCGCAGAAACCATTTACTGTTAATATGCTGGTTCACGGTGATACAGCCTGGCACCAAAGTAAAAACACTGTCCGACATAAGGCGACAAGTGAGCTATGAAACGAAACCAGTCGGGATCTTGACGTCTGTTGAGTGGTTTCGTTTTTGAAATCGGATTAGGTCCAGCATATTATGGCAACTTCAACTTCTCACTACTGCTAATAACTCGGCAACTTGAGCAGACTTTTCAGTGCTCTACAAAGCGAGTAAAATACTCGCCATGGCGACTAAAAACATTCCCTGGCGTCTAAAAAATAAAATCATATTCGCCAGTTGGCGACTGTCCAATAATTCAACTTTAATCTGTAAACAAAACTGGACATTGGAAAACACAGTGGACCAGTAGCAATTTATCTTCCATAAAACGTGTTTTTTATCGGTAGTTTGTTTGAAAAAATAAAATTTTGAGACACATTAATCGGACTATGAATAACGATTTTCCAGTATTCAAGAGTAAACACGGTGACGTTAGGGAGGTAATACTTCATTATGATGTTATCTCCCTTAACTCTAATTTCAAGCATTTGGAAATAATTAAAATGAGATTGTTGAGTCACTGTTTGTCTTTACTTGTCTGTTTGAAACCCAAACGTTAATTATTTTAAATGTCTACTTATAAATTTCGTTTATTAAATTATTGGGTACAGAATTTGATAATGATAGTTAATAGTCGTTCACAAACAGTAACTTGTAATTACTATTTAACAACTAGGAATAACCCCTTCATTGGTTCATTCGAATGCGTTCCTAATAACAATTACAACTTTGGTAATGTGCCGTAAAATGGCACTAAAAGCAAGTGGTTTATATATTAGCTGGTTACTAAATATAAGTGGATGGCGACTAAAATATTATACTTTACTGGCCAGGGAAGAGTAAATTTGAACTTGCTTTGTAGAGCACTGCTTTTGGTGAAAACAAATCCTCATTTTAAAGATAAATAATAATTGAAAAAAATAGATGTAAAAATAAAAAATAAAAAAAGAGGACACTTTTGTAAACGAGATCTATGCCTATTCCTACATACGAGTACCTATTATCATTTCTTTTCCTTCTTTTTATTATTACATTTACTTTTGATTGTCTTTGTCAAAATGTCATCACACTTGCCATTTTCGGGACCTCATGTAGTTTTGAAGGCTAACAGTTATAAACTAATCGAGACAATTTTACCGACTCTGCTGATTTCTGTAATGAGTTAATTTATGTAGGTTACAGAAGCCACTTTTTTTCATTACTATATGAACAGTATAAATGAGTTATCCGTATCAGACGTTGTGATCTATTACCTTACAAAAGTGGACCGTTTCTAATTAATAATAAATTAAATAAGGCAAGAGTTTTGATCGGATTGGTATGTCTTGGTATATTAAAAGCTTGCATGGATGCTACCATTCACGGCACTTTTTTTTCTGGTGTTATTAAACTGGATTAAAATGGATATCAGCTACATATGGTAAATAGTGGCAATCAATATGCAAAATGATTTGACGTGTGCTGTTTGTTAAGCGTAACGTGCGTTATTTGTCACACTCACCAGATTAAAATTGTGTGCACTGTACAAACGCGTACCGTACCTTAAAAGACAAGGTCTGCCAGAGGGTAAAACGGGTATGGCGTCATATCCAAATTTTATTTTTTAAAGTCAACTTTTTCACAAAATTAATTACTCTTATCATTACTGTATGATTTTCTTAACCCTAACTGTAAACATAACCCATTTTCTTTCTGGGGGAGGCCCCCCATACCCTGTTGACTGTGATCAGCTTCATTAAATTCCACATATATCTTTTGGGTTTTACTGAATGTTGTGAACCAAATTTAATTGGTAAAACATTATGTGCTAAGCTTATTATACATTTACAGTAAGACAAAGATATCAATGTCTTGATTATTACTGGCTGATGTCAGTGTCGACAAGTTCTTTTTAAAAATGACTTCGAAAAATCAATTTTATTTAATTAAATTTATGCACTATTTGCAGGTAAATAATGTTTTGGGAAACATTCAGGAACATCTAGGTGTTTCTGCAATGTCCGTGATTCCGAAATTATTTTGGTATTAAAGAACTGCCATATTTTCCCATGTATTATGCGCACCGGTGAATGTTTATTCCAAGAAAAAAATCATGAACCACAATATAATGCGCACCGTTTTTTTAAACCACAAAATCGACAGTGAATGCAAGATGTACCATTTTCCCCCTGTCACCAAAATTAAAAAAAAGCGAAAGCAGCGGTATATTCAAGAAACAAAACTTAAGTTAGGTACTTGAGTACATAGACCTACATTTCACATTAAACAAAGGCTAGTACTTACATGTCACAGACTCACACATGCATAAATGAAAACAAAATAATATACCCATACACGTAAATGACTAATAAATAAATGAAAACAAAAATATAGCATATTACATTTGGTTCTCGTGGCTTACGTGAAATGGCCGAATTAAATATTATGGAAATTAAAAATATTTTTGTGCACTTTTTGGCGAGGTATGGATACTTTAGTAGATTTATTTTTAAGAGGGTTTTGGCGTTTCGTTGTAATGAACTCTGTTAATAACCTGTAAAGTACCGTAAACTACCGATCGACGATTTTTTATGGGTGATCGCTGGACATTTTTAAAAGATAGTTTTTCTATTGCTATGTATAGTGCGCACCCCCATTTTTAACCTGTATTTTCTGAAGAAAAAAAGTGTGCATAATACATGGGAAAATACAGTATGATTCATTATATGGTGAGGAGAATTGTCAGGTGTGCAGAAAAGGAAAATAGTTCCCTAGCCCGCCGGAACAGAACCAACTAAAACTGACTAGTCCGCCAGAATTTCTACTAGTACGCCAGCCTATATAACAATAAATTATTGTTTAACAATTAATATATATATGTACAATACGTTATTAAAGACAACTTAGTAAGTGATCAACATCACGTGGCAAACAAACAAAATCAAACCCCAAACATAAGTCCTTGATTGACAAATCAATACATGTTTAAGCATTCTGCTGAAGAATAACCTTTACACAATTTTTTTCATATACATTTACAAAATTCAAGTGGCATTCTGTAAGTATTTAACAAAAAATATATTCAAAATACACAGACAATATACTTTGAACTTAAATACTTTTTAGGAACTATTGACCATTTACCTGCTCCAGGAATGAGGCTAAATCGGAATCACTATCAAAACGGAACAATTTTTGTTGGCCAAAACGGAACCGAAGTGTATTGACGAAAATTTTACTTTTTTTTCTCTTTTTTTTTTGAACTACAACAGCATTTCAATATATGGGGGAAAATGGTGTTACCAAATAATACATAATTAATAGAGCTGTTGTTTGATTGGAGATATCATTGTTCACAACTTTTAATGCCGTTTTAGCTACATTTCTTTTTTGGGTTCCGTGTAAGTCACATAGCAATAGATTTTAGTTCTGTTTTGTCCAATTTGGTTCAGTTTTCGCTACAACCTATGTCTACGATATCGTGCCTGCGCAGTTTGGAACTCTGAAGTTGGTAATGCGGTACATGTATTATTGTGTTTTGAACTATTTTGTCATCATTCTGAACCATTTGTTTGAATGGTACCGGCCTCGGTGGCGTCGTGGCAGGCCATCGGTCTACAGGCTGGTAGGTACTGGGTTCGGATCCCAGTAGACGCATGGGATTTTAAATCCAGATACTGACTCCAAACCCTGAGTGAGTGCTCCGCAACGCTCAGTGGGTAGGTGTAAACCACTTGCACTGACCAGTGATCAATAACTGGTTCAACAAAGGCCATGGTTTGTGCTATCCTGCCTGTGGGAAGCGCAAATAAAAGATCCCTTGCTACTAATCGGAAGAGTAGCCCATGTAGTGGCGACAGCGGGTTTCCTCTCAAAATCTGTGTGGTTCTTAACCATATGTCTGATGCCATATAACCGTAAATAAAATGTGTTGAGTGCGTCGTTAAATAAAACACTTCTTTTTTGTTTGAATGGTTTGGAATTCTGTCATGGCTGATGCAGTGTCACGGATTTAATATAAAAAATTAAAATAATAATAAATGAAATTTACAGAAAAAGACGGATCGCCTGTTGGACTGGTAGTTCAGTGTTCAAGATTAAATTTTTTGTTGTCAGTATCCCAGTTGGATACTAACATTTCAAAATCTGGTATCCCACCTGAGAATTTAGTATTATATGGCATCCCGGTGGGATACTGGGCTCTTGAAGTCTGGTATCCAAAATTAAATTCTGGTATCCCCAGGATATCGGGATACCGTTAATCTCGAACACTGTAGTTGCATTTTTCAACTCGTCTGTCAGAATTTTTACTCGCATCAGGTGGCCGGACCAGTACTTTCTGTAGCCCTGCTTGTTTATCAACATCATCAAACATGAATGTTAAGGACCCACAATTTATTTTAAATCCTTGATCCATGTCTATAAATACTATAACAATGCAGTCAAGCAAATAAAATGCAAATTCAATGCCAGAGTACCGGAATGGGTGGAACTCAGCAGTATTTTGTTCTATGATGATATGTCTATTTTTACAGAACAAAATACAGCTCACTCTTTGAAGTCTTTCAGTGTTAATTTGGCAATATTAATGCATCACCAGAAAATAAAAAATGTAAATTGAATTACTAACATTAAATAACTATCCTAAAAATATATTATTTGGAACACAAGCATCCAAAAATTTGAACCACAAAGCCATGTTTTGCTCATAATGCACAGACAGGGAAAAACAAAACAAGAGTCTTTGTTGTCAAGTCAAACCTTTGTCGTGTTTGCGTTTTCCTTGTTTTTGTTTTGTGACACAACGCTAAAACTACTCGATATTCCGGCTGCAACATTGTTGCACATTTCTAGAGCAGCGTGTACACAAAACAGCTTTCATTATTATACCCACAAAACTCGACAATAACCGATCACATAAAAATGACAGCCACTAAACCCAGTCTGTCGCCATATGTGGCCCACTGGGCCGCGTCATGCACAACATAAAAACACTGCACACGCAGACTGCCTCAAACGACCTCTTACCGTGAAAAATTACCCTTATAAACATTTGGAATGAAAGGCTAGATATTGCCCTATTCTTTGGTGGGCAGGGTTGGACATCAGATATCAACTTTGTACATAACAAGCCCACTATTGTCACTCACATTATCTTCGGTCAGTCCAGGATACCATAATAGAAAACTAATATGGCCACCTAATTCAGCGTATCACGTGACCAGCAATATATGTGACGTCACAGCGACATTGGCTTTTCCTTTTTTTTTTCTTTCTTTCTTTCTCTCGTTCTTTGCGTAAATTCTATTTCTGATCAAGACACGTTCTGTCACTTGTTTTGTTTATTTTGCAAAATAAATAAAAAGAAAATACGACGTGTGTTTGTGTGTGAAGCCCAAAACGTAGACCTATTATTTGCTTTTGAAAGTACTAAAGATTTTGTAGCTCATTCAATGAATCAATGATTCATAAATTTCGTTATTTAGGCCAGTTAGAAAATAATATCGGTTCTTACCAGGTATTGATTTTTTAAAATTACTATTACGCTGTAAGGGGTTATAGTAAATTCTATTCCACCTCCACATTTTGTACTGCTATTTTTTGCTCTTAAATTAAAGCAAGCATTTTGACTATTAAATGTCTAGGATAAGAAAGTGGTTTCAATGTTTAGACTTTTGGAGGGTGGGGGTGAGTGGGACATACCCCAGAGGTAAAAAAAAACTTACCCGATGCACAGTCGGTTTAAGATTGATCTATATCAGTTGGCCCTTTGAGCCATTTCTTGTTCTGGCAAGTGCTCCACAACTGATGTAACAAAGGCCATGGTATGTACTATCCTGTCTGTTGGATAATACATATAAAAGGCTCCTTGCTTCTAATTAATCAAAATGAGGAGCCAATGGAGTGGTGGCAGCAGGTTTTCTCACTCATTATCTCTGGTCCGTAACCATATAACTATAATTACAATATGCTGCCATGCTGTTAAATACCCCCCCCCCCCCCCCCCCATCACCTTAAAAAAATTGTTTTGGTTTTAACCAAAAAAAGTTTGTTTTGTTTAACGACACCACTAGAGCACATTGATTAATTAATCATCAGTTATTGGATGTCAAACATTTGGTATTTCTGACTCATAGTCATCACAGGAAACCTGCTACATTTTTCCATGTGCAGCAAGAAAAACCAAATCAGTTGAATGGATCCACAGAGGTTGTTTGATATAGTGACACACTTCAAGCGAGTGCTCAACCAACCTAGCTAAATCGGTATCTGGATTAAAAATCCCATGCCTCGACTGGGATCCGAACCCAGTACCTACCAGCCTGTAGTCCGATGGCCTAACCACGATGCCACCGAGGCCAGTAAAACATTTGGTAATTCTGACATAGTCTTACATAGGAAACCCGGGAAAAACATTTCTATTAGTAGCAAGGGATCTTTTATATGCATCATTCCACAGACAGGATAGCACACATCACAGACTTTGATATACTATTCTCTTACTAACCACTAACATGACGATAATAAATTTTAAGTAACACTAAAATCTGGAATTCCGACATTTTTCATAACTGCTAAACAGTTCTTTCAAAATCTAGAAACAAAACAAATATTATCATGTTCCATCTGTGTATGTGGTTTGTATGTATGCATGTATGTGTGCATGTATGTGTGTGTGTGCCTGTGCGTGTGCGTGCATGTGTGTGTGTGTGTATGTGTGTGCATACCTGTGCATGTGTGTGTGATGCGTAAAAAAAGATGAAACACTACAATCTAAAATTCCAGTTTTTCAGCCCCTAGAACATCTTTTTATCTTTCTTCAAAATCTAGAGACAAAACCACTATTATTGTGCTGCATCTACACTGTATGTGGTATGTGCATATATGCGCATGCTTGAGTAAAAAAAAGATAAAGAAGCAACTCATTTTCATAAGAAATTTATTACCAAATAGCTTTTCTTTATTACATACTCTGACATGATTACTAGTCAGATCATTTAACCCACGTATGTACAGTACACACATTCAAAGAATTAAAAATATACATTCATGTACAAATATAACCAATAACAGTAACTAATCACAAGTACTTATTCCCTCTTTTTAGGTGTAATATATATTATATATACATGTATACAATCACATATATTATACTCCAAGCCACAATGCAGAAATCTAAACTGTATTCAACAAAAGTCACAAAAATGAAGAATATTATGTAAATTCATTGTAAATGTAATTTCTGGGGTGAAAACATGAATTAACAATGAACATGCGCATTTATCAAATCAGATTTTAATGACTGTAAGGGGCCATTTAACAATTATGCAATATAAAATTTGTAAATTTCTTTTATACCCCTTATTTCCAATGTAACATTTTGTAAGATGAAGATCACTCACCCCTCTAAAAATTACGTACCTTAACACTCGTCAGTACCGGTACCCCTCCTCGCTACCCATCCCCCTCCTCGCCACCCCTCCCCCCATCATTATAATAGATTTCCTGTTGGTATTTATGTTTTGTTTTGTTTGGTAATAAATACTAGATATGGTCTGGTATTTCGTATTCTATATTTTACAGGCCAGCCTACATGAATTTGTTTCTATTTAGAATAAAAATAAAGTGGAAATGGTGCCCTTTATATTGCCACTGATTTATTAACTGCAAAATGTTAATTTTGTAAAAAAAATTTTTACATTAGTATGTTTGATGCTAAATACCATTACATCTATCATTTTCTAGTTCCCCGATAACAAATATTTCACACATTAACCAAAAGTTTGTTTTGTTTAATGACACCACTGGAGCACATTAGTTAATCATCGTCTAATGGATGTCAAACCACATGAACCACTAATACATACTATAGGAAGAAACCTGACAGCATGCACTTTGAACAATGTTCTGGTTAAATACGCAGAATATTCAGGCTACCCCCCACCCCCACCAAAGCATTACATGATTGTTAAATGGCCCCTTACTGTTACATTTTTAAATAAATGGAAAAGAAGATGTAATGAATTTTGAGATATGAGTTTACTTAATTCTCATAAAAGCAGAACTCAATTATTTTTGTTGTTTCTTTTCATTTCTTACTGTTTTTTTCACTGTAATGAACATCAAAGGAAAATCTGTGGTTCCATCAAAAACGAAACTTTACTTGCTATATGAGAGAAAAAATATGAGAGAAAACTACAAATAATGGTTAAAGTATATATTCGATATTCTTTTTTTCGATTTAAACAAAATACTCTTTCAGTTACAGCTGTTACCAAATATGTCATTTGTCTGCATACTTAATATATATAATACAACATTTTGTATAAGAGATTATTCAGTGAAATACCCACTGCGTTATTTATGCCTCTCAGTATAGTTAAGTGAAAAAAAAGAGAGAAAAAAAAGAAGAAAGAGACTACAACTTCATTATGTCAGCTGACGCTCTTGTATCTATATGTCCAGTTGTTTAGTTAATAGTTTTTATCAGGATTTCTGTTTTGTGGTTGAGCTATTCTCTGATCAGAAATAAAACCTATTCCAACACTACTATCATAATTTATAGTTATAGTAATTTGTGCATTTATTTAATTATTTACAAATAATCAAAAAAAGTTTGAAAGAGAAAAAAACATATCAAAATTACAGGATTTCTATCTTTTGGCGGAGTCAATGCCCAAATAGAAATACATGTAAAACCTATTTCAACACTATTATTGTAATCTTACATTTATTTAATAATTATAAATAATCAACATTAAAAAAATAATAATAAAAAAAAAAAATGAATTGACAGGATTTCTAGTTTTTACAAATGAAACAAATATTTTGAAAGAGGAAAAAAATATCAACTTGACAGGATTTCTATTGTATGGGTCAACCATTCCCCAAATAAAACTGAAACTGATTCCAACACTACTAGTACTATAGTAGTCTGTTCTTTTATTTAATTATTTATAAATCTTGTCTTCACAAAGATGAAAGTGTGTTATGGGGGAAAAAAAAAGAAGAAAAAAAAACCACCCCCAAAATCAGGAATTTTTTACATTGGTAGTCAGGTACCGAGATTGGCCGTATGATTATGGTTGCATTACAGTGTAAAATGGTGGCTCTCATTCAGAATACATGACAAAGCATCAGTTCAAACAATATCATACGTTTTCAACAGAGAATATGGATTTTTAAAAAAAAACAAACAGCAGATATGTATAGTCAATTAAAAATCCAGAATTCCGGATAAATCCAGAAAACTTTCTGAACCTTAAAGAGTGTCTACACAACAATGTTATCTTCATAAACGATGCACACAACAAACAAGAGACAGAACATGTTAATAACACATTGCATAGAAAACAAAACAAGGCTTGTTGCATACTGCATTAATTCACACAAAATTAGCTGCACAATTAACATAACTTATGTACAGGTTTTTTAAAGGGGTATTTTATGATTGTATAATAATGTATGGCGTCCATGAACTGTCTAACAATCTACCAAGTGAACCCACTGGAAAACTGCCGCTATTATAGCTACTACCACTTCATGATCCGACACGAAAAAATTGACGGGAATAATTAATAGCTCTTCTAGCTTAGATTATGATGAGTCAAAAATTAAAGTTTGTTTAGCGACACCACTAGAGCACACTGATTTAGTAATCATCGGCTATTTGATGTCAAACATTTGGTAATTTTTACATATAATCTTAAAGAGGAAACTCATTATATTTTTCCATTAGTAGCAAGGGATCTTTTATATACACCATCCCACAGACAGGATAGCACATACCACGACCTTTGATATACCAGTACTAGTTGTGGTGTACTGGCTGGAACAAGAAATAGCCCAATGGGCCCACCGATGAGGATCAATCCAAAACCGACCGCACATCTAACAAGCACTTTACCACTGGGCTACGTCCCACCCCTTTATGAGGAGTTATTTAACATACTACAATATTGAGTATTCATATTTATAGGATATTAAACAGGCTTCCATTTCATATCATGTTTAGGTTATGCCTTTATGAGGAGTCATTTAACATACTACAATATTGGGTATTCATATTTAGAGGATATTAAACAGGCTTCCATTTCGAATCATGTTTAGGTTATGCCTTTATGAGGAGTCATTTAACATACTACAATATTGGGTATTCATATTTATAGGATATTAAACAGGCTTCCATTTCGTATCATGTTTAGGTTATGCCTTTATGAGGAGTCATTTAACATACTACAATATTGGGTATTCATATTTATAGGATATTAAACAGGCTTCCATTTCGTATCATGTTTAGGTTATGCCTTAATGACGAGTCATTTAACATACTACAATATTGGGTATTCATATTTATAGGATATTAAACAGGCTTCCATTTCGTATCATGTTTAGGTTATGCCTTAATGAGGAGTCATTTAACATACTACAATATTGGGTATTCATATTTAGAGGATATTAAACAGGCTTCCATTTCGAATCATGTTTAGGTTATGCCTTAATGAGGAGTCATTTAACATACTACAATATTAGGTATTCATATTTTGAGGATATTAAACAGGCTTCCATTTCGTATCATGTTTAGGTTATGCCTTAATGAGGAGTCATTTAACATACTACAATATTGGGTATTCATATTTATAGGATATTAAACAGGCTTCCATTTCGTATCAAGTTTAGGTTATGCCTTAATGAGGAGTCATTTAACATACTACAATATTGGGTATTCATATTTATAGGATATTAAACAGGCTTCCATTTCGTATCAAGTTTAGGTTATGCCTTAATGAGTGATAATGAAAATGATTTCACAAAGGACATAAACATGTTACAAAATGGTAGCGAGTTTAATATGCTTATTTATTACCCATAATGGATTTTAATTTAATATCCTATTTATTACCCATAATCAATTTTAATTTACCGTATATCACTGATTTTATCTGCTTGACATCCTGGTACAGTTGTAGTGCGGCAATCGATGGTGTCATCATGTGACTTCTAAGTATTATGTCCCACTTGACGTAGTTGGGATATATCACTTTGATATGAACCACAATATTTTTCACCATATGGGTAATAATTAATCATTTTGTAGTATTTAAAAAACCCACAAAAGTCACATACTAAGGTGAGCTACATATCACTCTCCTTGAACTAGTCTCAGGTGAGTTTTGGTGAGAGCGATGGCTCACCTTAAACGACGCAGTCTGCTACCAGAGGAGAACTTTGTACCAAACGACTACATGTACAAAACCAAGAGAAATACAAATATAAACTGACACTGTAATAGTATAATTGTTTCTTGGTTATGATTTCAAACTTTTTGTCCAGAACTATTTATCATTACAATACTCTGTATGTTTATAATGGAGTGAACATTTTGTTTCCAAAATCTTGATTCGCAATATTTCTAGTCAACTGAAAATTGATTAGCACCTATTGTTTAATGTTTTAAGATTGTGTAGCGATCTCTGAAACTTGGTTAGCAATCGCGACGCTATACTGAATAATGAAATGGAAATATACAATACACCGAATCTGCTTGTCTATGAGTGATCAATGTATATTAAAATGGAGTGATATATTAATAATTCAGGGAGACAAAAAAACAAAAAAAAACAAGAAGAAACAGTATAATTGTACACTATAGAATCAACACAATCTGTGGCCTACTTTGAAGCACAACAGTAAATAACAATATGTATATATCTACACACTAGTTTGTGCATGTGCACGCATCTATGCTTACTACGTATACATGTAAATATAAGAAATTCAAAATAGCATTTCTGTATCACAAATTAAAAAGCAAGCTGCTGTCGATGATAATGATGATTAGGGCCGTCACATTTACCTATAGGTCCACACTTACCGGTAACATCACGTGCGGACATCTATAGTCAACAAAATTAGGTAAGAGAGAAAGAAATGTTTTATTTAATGACGCACTCAACACATTTTATTTACGGTTATATGATGTCAGACATATGGTTAAGGACCACACAGATTTTGAGAGGAAACCCGCTATCGCCACTACATGGGCTACTCTTTCCGATTAGCAGCAAGGGATCTTTTATTTGCGCTTCCCACAGGCAGGATAGCACAAACCATGGCCTTTGTTGAAACAGTTATGGATCACTGGTCGGTGCAAGTGGTTTACACCTACCCATTGAGCCTTCTGGAGCACTCACTCAGAGTTTGGAGTCAGTATCTGGATTAAAAATCCGAACCAAACCCAGTACCTACCAGCCTGTAGACCAATGGCCGAACCACGACACCACCGAGGCCGGTAAATTAAGTAAGAGTCAGAAGATGTCTTTTGCCAGTTTCATATTGATGTTAACAAGTTTTATTCACAGATGAGTACACTTTGACTAGTGATACATACAAAAATAATGAACACAGTGGGTTTCTTTTCTTATTTTAAACAATATATTAAAACAATTTGCCAAAAATTTCTACTAGTCCATAATTCAGTTTGTTGAGTATGTAAAATGATCCAATTCTTAAAAAGTTCACATGAGAAAGCTCAGAGAAAAAAACAGGTAAATCTATTTCATTAGTAACAAGAGATTTTTATATGCACCATCCCACAGACAGGATAACACATACCACTGCCTTTGATATACCAGTCGTGGTACACTGGCTGGAACGAGAAATAGCTCAATAGGCCCACTGACAGAGATCGATCCTAGACAGCCCGTGCATCAAGCGAGGTTTTTGTTTTTTACCACCGAGCTACGTCCCACCTTCCGTTTAAATTCTAGAATCATTTCATGTAACAGGTAGGTAGTCTACTACGTATACACATGTGTACTGTACTGTGTGAACGCTGTAAACATAACGGCCCTAATTATAGTAATACATAATATACACATAACAATCAAAATCGATGAAACAAGTACTCAGGACCATACCTAACAAGTTGTAGTTTTTTTGGGGGTGGGGGGGGGGGGGGGGGGCTCAGGGTTGTTTTAAGGATCTGCGAGCCTGTAGCTCAAATAACATTGGGGGCCCCATTCCCAGGATATATAAATTTTACAACCCCCTCGGGGAGAGGTTAAAAATGCGTACCCCCCCCCACATACCCCCCCCCCAAAAAAAAATACCTTCCAACTTTACCCATAACTGTACATAATTACTTCTTTTAATAATATCAACAAGCATTCAGAGAATACTGCTGTAGCAAAACATGTCCCCTACTGTACCCAAAACATTTTCTTACTTCCAAGATTCATGGGCCCGGCCATTACTCTGTGAAAAAATTGGTCAATTGCCATGAAAGTCAAAGTTGAGGCATTATGGGGAAAAAAGAAAGTCTAAAAAACTAATTTTCATATGTCTTAAGTTCAAAGGCCATAACTCTGTTGTCAATAATAGGTAAATCACCATCATCTGTAACAGTACATGATAAAGCTATATACACAATTTCAGCTCAATATCTTGAGGTATAGTCCCCCTCCAAAAAACATTCAGAAAAAAAAATGTAGATGGATGAACAGACAGACAGACAAACAGGCAGACAGAAGCCGTCATAACTAATAAAATGCCTGTTCCAAAACACCTGACAATGTCAGAATAAGAAACTCATCATGAACGGATATCTCTTGTTGCAATTGCAATAACATATAGCATTTGTAGCATAAAACACCTGACAATGTCAGAACAAGAAACTCATCATGAACGGAAATCTCTTGTTGCAATTGCAATAACATATAGCATTTGTAGCATAAATTGCAAAAACATATAGCATTTGTAGCATAAATTACTCAGCTTTTAAGACAAATGTTTTGGGTTAGGGGTGTATTATACTTAAGCTAACAGACAACTCAACAACGGCACCCGATACATGTGACTACACCAGTACACGAATAACTGAATATTACGTAACTGGCCCCAGATAAATAGCCACGTATACCTGAATAAACAGAATAAAACCAAGGACAAAATAACGCAATACCACTACAATGAAAATATAATTCTTACAGAATATGAAAAATGATAAACATTTATGTGGAATCACATTTCTGAGATTACAATTTCATTGTTCAAGATTTGAATCAACAAGCATGAAACAACAAAACAGACTTTCACAATGTCTATATGGAAGTTTGAATACAATATACCGGCCTCATTGGTGTCGTGGTTAAGTCATCAGACATAAGGCTGGTAGGTACAGCGTTCGCAGCTTGGTACTGACTGCCACCCATTTCTACGACTCAGTGAGTAGGTGTAAGACCATTACACAAGACTTCCCTCTCACTAACAACTAACAACTACACATAACCCACTGTCCTGGACAAACAACCCAGATAGCTGAGGTGTGTGTCCAGAATAGTGTGCTTGAACCTTAATTGGATATAAGCATGAAAATAAGTTGAAAGGAAATACTATATTCCGATAGTGTATTATGAATGTCAAGGTCACGGAATGTCAAACAGTTATTCAGGGTTTCTGCCAGAGGGTACAAAGGTTAAAATTACATATCCCCAAATCTTGGAAATTAATGGATATCTATTTGTATATTAAGATAGATTAAATTGCTGTTTAAATATTTGTTAAAGTACATGGAGGTTTGATGTTGTTTAATGACAACACTAGAGCACATTGATTTATTAATCATCGGCTATTGGATGTCAATCATTTGGTAATTTTTAGTCTTAGAGAGGAAAGCCAATAAAATATGTCCATTAGTAGCAAGGGATCTTTTACATGCACCATCCCACAGACAGGATACAACATACCATGGCTTTTGATATACCAGTTATGGGACACTGGCTGAAAAATCTTTAAGCACATGAAATGCAGTATTCAATTTTAAAACATTTCTAACCCATAATCACCTGCAAGTAGATACAGCACTTATGATCTGTCTGAGATTTGTTTTTTTAATTATATATATATATTTTTTTATTTATTACAAACCCTCAACAAGCTAAAGCTGTAAACATTAATTTAAATCATGTCCCACAACACGCTAAACCTCTTCTCCACAGTTAAGTACGCTATGATGTTATGATGCGATTCATAAATGAATATTGTCAACAATATGAAATTAAGTGAATTTTATGTGAAACAATAAATAAAATTCTGATTTATGGATGTCTGAGAAGTGTTAACGTAGGAGTCGAAGGAAGGGTATGCCAATTGCCAAATTTCACATTTTGTCTTATGTGGCTATAATATTTAATATTTGGCTAACAAATGTTTGTTTTTATTAGCCACATTATAATAATTTTCAAAGAAAAACATATTCTACATGTCTGAAAACAGGCTAAAACAACATGTGTTACTTTGTGAGCCCCGATATGATCCCTCCCATTGACTACAGACCAAGGGGCATAGCTCTTGCCTGTGGACTAAAATTCACAACTCCAATTGCCTAAACACTGATAATATACTCCAGTGAACAATTCACCTTGTTACAATTACATAAAAATCATACAGGGTTATTTGAACACATAAAAAAAGAAAAGAAAAAACAAATCTACCCCTCCCCCAATATTCATCTGCCATACTATAGTCCCAGTGCAAAATAAAATAGTAAGTATACACACAAATACCCCTCCTCCCCTTCTCATCACTCAGCATTTAAAATTAGTCCCAAGAGAAAAAAAAAACACACACACACACACACACACACACCAAAACCCCTGCAAAATAATGTTAAAATAAAAACAACTGTCTCTCCCCCTTTCATTCACCCATCATTATATATACTCCCAGCACCATAGAAAACAGAATATTCTTAACATAAAAACCCCATCTCTCATACATGTCACTTATTATTTAAAATTAGTCTCAGCATATGAAAAACAACAAAAACATATTAATATAAAAACTGTCAATCCCCCTCCTCATTCCCCTACCATAAAATGTAGTACATAAAAAGTAATGGGCCAAATTTACCAAGCCTGTTTTTGACATACATGCGTGTGTAACTATGTGTATTTACAATGCTTAAACACATGCGTTTAAGAAAAAACAGGCTTCGTCAAATTCACCACAATATGTTCCAAACATAAACATATTTCTTTCTCGTCACCCACTTAAACGTGTGAACGAAAAATGAAAACATGTTAAGAGACAAACAGATATTCTGACAATACAGAATCTTTCAGGTAATCTAAAAATAGGTCAGCCCAAACCTCATTCCGGGCAACCAGTTTTGGCTTTCAGTAACTCAAATACCAAAATTAAAGTCACATACCCTAGTTTTCAAACATTACCAGAAACTGTCCACTACTAGAGCTGTTTCTGACAACTGAAATCGGATTACTTACGCATCATTGTTTATAATAGCGATTTACTGAAATCGGATTACTTACGCATCATTGTTTATAATAGCGATTTCCATAAATCACTTATATTTTATTGTTCAGATTATCCATTTCCATACATCTGAAGTGTCTGGTCATCCTGGTATTTGTAACACCACAAAATACATTTTTAATAATTCTGAAAATGCAAGTACAGGTTATGGAGATGAGAGCTGTAGTTTATTTGTGGAGGGTAGTTCCCCATTACAACATTACAGACTCTAGTTTCACTCTACTGTAACTTATTCAGGGGTCTTACAGGTTTGTAGATTAAGCAGCATTCGCATTATGTGACTTGTCAACTAGGGTCTCCACGAGTACTCGGGAATGGGTCGAGTCTAGCATGACTTGAGTCCGTTCACAGGACTCGAGTACCTGTACAAGGTGGAATATAATGAGCAACTACAATACAATGGACAATGTAGGACAATAATTTCAGCAGTAGATAATCAACGATATAAGTTACACAATCATTACATGATCATGCGCTAGTTTCTCTTTCTAAACTGGCCGTCCGTCCGTCACAGCACTTCTAAATGCAATACAATGGCATGATTTGGCATCCATGTTCAGCGCTGGAATTAAGATGCATAATGTTATTTTACTTTATTCCTTAATCTCATCATCATCATCTAGTGTAAGTGTCAGGTACTCGGGTCCGGGTTGACTTTGTCATTCGAGTACCAAGAGTCCAATATTTTGTACTCGCGGAGACCCTATTGTCAACCATACAAAAATCGGAACGTATGAGACTAAAGTCATTACGATTTAGGTGTTGTCACAATACGATTCGATCGCAAGCGACAAGTCGGTACGACTACATGTAATCACAAAATGAGAATACTCTATAACCAAACATAGCGTCCAATTTCATGAGCTGATACTAGAGTTTGTGACTTTAACTAGGGTTTGTGACTTTAACTAGGGTTTGCAACTTTAACAAGGATTTGTGACTTTAACAAATATCGGACTAAATCTTGGCAACAAGTTTATCAGGTGCTTCAAAAGAAACTCGGTAAGCTTTAGGCAATGTGGACGACCGTTTGCCTCATAATCACAGTCCTGTTTATTGACAAGTTCACCCAATATATACAGTAAAACCTCTCAAAACCAGACCCTCTGTAAAGTGGAATTCCCTCAAAACTGGAAGTTTTTCGTGGTACCTTTTTAAATATCTGATAGAAGAGAACCTCTCTAAATTGGATACCTCTAAAAAACAAATTTTTTACTTGGTCCCATGGGTGTCCGGTTTAGAGGAGTTTTACTCTCTGTGTGTGTGTATGTATATATATATATATATATATAATGATTTATGTAAGACGACATTTCATGTTATAAAATAGAATCAATGGAAAAATAAGACTAAATGCCACCAAAACATACCCACATGATTTAGAAGCTTTGGCCAAAAGGGACATAACTCTCTGCTAAGCAGGATGAATAAAGAAATCCATGTAAACAGATTTGTATTATAAAAAAAAAGAAATTGATTATTTCTTGTTGAAAGTTTTTTTTCTCTCAATTTTGAAAAGCTTTACAATCTCAACAGAACATAAGAATAACAAATTTGATTATTTCTATCTGAAGTTTTTCGTCCATTTTGAAAAGCTCTACATTCCCAACAGAACATAAGAATAACAAATTTGATTATTTTTGGTTGAAGTTTTGCGTCCATTTTGAAAAGCTCTACATTCCCAACAGAACATAAGAATAACAAATTTGATTATTTTTGGTTGAAGTTTTTCGTCCATTTTGAAAAGCTCTACATTCCCAACAGAACATAAGAATAACAAATTTGATTATTTTTGGTTGAAGTTTTGCGTCCATTTTGAAAACCTCTATATTCTCAACACAACATGAGAATAACAAATTTGATTATTTCTGGTTGAAGTTTTCCCTCCATTTTGAAAAGCTCTACATTCTCAATAGAACAAAAGAATAAAGGTTTCTAAAAACCTTTTGTTTTGTTTTTCATTTCAGTTAGCCACATCCTATATTCTCTGACAATTATTTTTTTAAAACAAGAATTCTATCTAACATAATAATATACTCTTCACAAGCTTAAAAAAAAAAAAAAAAAAAAAAAAAAAAAAAAAAAAAAAAAAAAAAAAAATCATTGTATATTCTAACATTCATAATAACAGTGTATTAACATATATTATGTAAAACAAAATGCCTTGAAATGTTGAAAATGCCCTAAATATTTCTTAGATGTAATCATTTGTTCTACATAATGTACAGCAAATTATTAAAATATGAGCAGGTTTTTAAAAATGTTTGACTAATTAAATCAAACACACAAGCTACTTCTTGACCTATATAACAGGGTTCTTACACTTTAACAAAACAAAATTCAAGGACATTTCCAGGACTTTTCCAGGATATATTTTTAATTTTCCAGGACATAAAATGAATCAATGAATATTTTAATTACAAACTGTTGTCTGAACTTAGACAACAAAAGTAAAGATGCAAACAAAATAAACCATAAATTTTTTGGCCTAAACTTCCATGACATTTCCAGGACACTATAAAAATTTAATGCTTTTTCCAGGACATTCCAGGGCTGTATTTTAAAATCACAAAATTCAAGGATTTCCAGGACGTGTAAGAACTCTGTATGATCAGACAACGCTGTTCAAACTGTACTAATCTACACAATAAGGTGACAGCAGATACACAGTGAAAATTGTCCAAACCGGACCCTGGAAAACAAAAAAACAGAATCCTGTCAAAACCAGCCAAGTCTCAGGATCACACATTTTCTTTCTACTTTCTACAACACGACCCTATAAACACTGGGCCCTGTCTAAATCAGATAAATATCGGTCCCCAGCGTGATCCGGTTTAGACAGGTTTCACTGTACATATATCAAAGTAGATAAACCTGGCATGAAAAAATAATTTAAGATGACTTATTTCTCATAAAGATCGGATGGTTCAAATCAATCCCACCAAAACCTATTAGAATAATTTACGCCCAACTTGCTCTGCACACAGGAAACCAGGACCAATTTGTTTCTTACTTTCTAATATACATATTTTAACCATTCTTAATCCTGAGAGATGAAAACAATAGTCGATCCCATTTGTTGTTGATGATTATACAACAGTCTTGCTGTCATGTCAATGCTTCAAAACTTCACTTGTGGCTGTTAAACTTCATCCATATGCTTCGCCATTTGTTTTTTATCTGCAAATAGCAAACGAAAACATTATTTCTAACAGAAAATATAGTAAATATCTAATAATAAATCATTGTAAAATATACTTTAAAAATAAACATATATGAAAACATCAATAACCCCTCCCCCAATTAGAAAAAAATAAATAAAAATAAAAATGATACAACCATGTCCATAGCAAATACAAACATTGATATGTTTGATCAATATCACTACTATATACCAACATATATATACATTTTCTTACAGGTATATGATACACAATTTCATATAATTAACCTATGACAAAACAAAACAAAGTTTATTTTACTGACAATCTGAAAAACTAAAACTAAAAATAAATAAAAATAATATCAAAGTATTACATGTATTCTGAAGTAATTTATAAATCAATTAAGTTTTATTAGAATGAAAGTAGTAACAGGAGTTACAGGACAAAAAATTAATAAACAAATTATTATTTTCAAAATGAAGTACTTGTATAGACTCAGTCTTTGTAGTTTATTTGATCTTCTTTTACATACTCAGTCTTTGTAAAATGAAACATTGGTAAAAGACTAACTTAACTTGAATTAGCATTACATTTCTACACATCTACACAATGGCATGCAGTAACTATTCAAAAAAGTCAACACAGTCTATGTATGCATAAGGAAAATGTTTCACAGATTCGGAAAGCAAAGAAACATTGGCAAAAACGTTAGTCACAACATATACTTTTTTGGTATATCAAACCTAGTATTTACGAAAGTCAGTACTAATATGCAGTTTTGTATTAATTATTAAATGAGAGTAAAAAAAAAAGCAGAAAAAAAAAAAAAGACACATTATTAGAATTTAAAACAATTAGTAAAGGTAACATTGAGATGTTTATGGACACTGTACAACACAAGAATTTAATCAAGATGTCATACACAATGCTTAACATTTTTGCAAGTGTAAAAACCATAGTTTGGGTTTGGGTTTTAATACCAGCATACATGTTTTAAATGAAAACAAAAATCAAAATAATTACCAGTATCTTATAATATGTATATTTTTAAATACACTTGTACACGTATAGCAGAAAAGTGAGGAAAGTTAACCCCTCCAAATCTGCTCTTGCTTTCATAACATTCCTCATGAATGCAGTAAGTTATAAATGCAAATGAAGGTATATATAAAATAGAATTTCTGTAGAAAAAAAGTTAAAATATTTTGATATATTTGTTATTTTAAGTATGGCCCTGTGAGTGTTGTCACTGATACCACAGTCGCTGATATCACAACTTATTTTGCCAATCTTCCTCACCATCACCAAATCTGTTCTCAAAGAATGCCATTCTGTGTCCAGAGCACAAAATGGCACCCACTCATAACATTTTCCTTACATCTGGCCTGCAAAGTTATTTCAAATACATTAATTAAGCTACAGGCAGATTTGTACCACCTGTGTTTTGATTGGTGTTCATTCTTAACAACATGGATGCTGGTTTATCTTAGGTTAGGCCTGGTGCTTATAAAACTTTTAGAGTCTAGACTCGAGATTCTAATAGAGTTTGAGACGTGAACATCATGGCAATGCCATACAAATTGTATGCTTGTGATGGCATTAGAAATTGAGTCTGAAAAGTTTTTTTTATAAGAACCGGCCCAGGTCAGGTCATAGAGCTTGACATACACATCCAGAGCAAGCTGTTGTAGCACACGCCTGTCAAAGGTGCAGGTGTCGACTTTCGCCGGCTACTTCATCCATCCAGGACATGAGGTTTATCTTACATGTCACATCTCAATATATATATATATATATATATATATATATATACAGGTACAGGTACAGGTATATTGTACAGTGCACACTAATTAAGGAGAAAAACTAGAGACAGTTAATTTCTACAAGGGTGTCATCTTAAATACAGCTAAATACACTGACCATGCCACGCTAATGCTAGGCTCAAACTATCAAATGCCACGACAAGGTTGACCAACTTTCTGCTGTGACGACTTCTACGACTGTCCAGTTGCTAGTCTGATCGCTCTTACAACTTGATTCTTGTCATATAAACCATTAGTCGTTATTCAGACTGCACCCGTTGTAAGTCGCGAGTTGGGGAAACTACAACGCAACCGCTGAGTTCGCTGAGTTGGCCAACTTTGTTGTGACAGTTGACAGTCTGGGGCTAGCATTATGCTGCATTCGGGTGTGCTTGAAAATCGGTATTTTCGAGTTGTAGAAATGCAAGTACAAATTGTTTCCATTCAGATGCACTTTTAAGGAAATAAGCTCCGTTAAATAGGAGAATAGTGCTTGGGTATGGTTTTTTTCCCTTCCATGTAACTTACAACTTGTAATATTAAACTCGAGTACATTTTCGGGTGCCATTTTGAAGTGAGAAGCTCATAATGATGATTACGAACACACTCGAATGCAGCATAAATAAGAAAAAATATCAGAAACAATGTCTACAAGTCTCAATACAGTTAAATATACGCACAGTGCTAGACTGATAGATTAACTCCATAATAAATTAATAAAAATATGTTTTGCCAAGTTGTAGTTAAATATCAGGAGATGTCATTACTTATTATTCCATTTCCAATAAAGTCTTATTTTAATTTTATTTAAAAAATCTTTTTTTAAAAATTTGAAAATTGAAAATCCTGTATTAAAATTGCTTTTTGGCTAAGAAACCCCCCCAGCATGGCTTATTTCCCTTGAACAGTGATGTTATTGATGCTTTTTCATTCTTCTTAAAACAGAAGATGCCTGTAATTTGTGTAAACATAAATAAAGTAGCGATAAATCTTAGTTTGACAACCAACTGCTATTACACTAAAAAAACCCAAAACAAATGGGGCCAGGGTGGGTAGTATTGTGTAATATCAGTGGCAGATCCAGAAAATCCATTTAGGGGGGCCCCAATGACATGAGGTGGAATGCCAAGGGAACTTTGGGGGAGGTTTGGAGGGGGATTGTAAAACAATGAAAATTAACATATAACTGTTGCTAAATTTAGGGTGGCCCCGGCCCCTGGCCCCCCCCCCCCCCGATCAATCGCTGAATATTAATAGTATTAATTTATTGTATGGTGAGATGGGCAATTCTGGATTAGCCACAAGAAAGAACTCTATGTCATATTTCCATCTCCTTAGATTCCTTGCTTCGACCAGTTGGAACAAAAAGTATTGACGTTATTCTGTATAGATTTTGTTTTCATTGTAGTTACAACTGGCTTAAGGTTACAAATGTTCACTATGCAAACAGGTTTTTGTTTTTGTTTCAGCCGTGTGAAATGGTTTTCAGTTGACATTTTGTCGTGAGATTTTTTTTTATGGAGATTAGAAACAATCTCTACTGTAATTATACAGAAATAACTAGAAATGTTTCAGTATGATTACGATTCAAGTGTTTGCACTGGAATCTTATTGAGAAACACAAATTCTTCCTAACCAGCACACGGGGAAAAAAATCGCTTATTGATCAATCTATTTTTTCTGGTGCTGAATACATGTAGTTACGCGCAGAAATGCGTACATGGAAAGGCAAGTACTTATATGAGCTATATCGATAAAATAAATGATCAACGCTTTTTTCTGGTGCTTAATAGTGATGCACAGAAATGGAAACATGGAAATGGTAGTATTTATAAGCACTATATCGATAAAATCGTGCACTGAATTGGATGCAGAAACGCATTCATGGGAAGCAGACCTAGAAAGAAAACTTAGAAAACAATTAATTTGTGAATAAAAGCCAGAGATATTAAGCACAATGAGACTATGAATGCTGTAGTAATTAGTTAATAAAAGTATACGTCAGTACAAAGTGAGGAGGTGAATACGCACTACACATCGTATAAACTATAAATAGTGTTTTCCCTAGCTTGTTTTAGCATGGTGCGGCATCATGTCTCAATAGTCTAGCGCCATCTTGACTTAATCAGTGCCATGCTGCCCTGAGATTAAACAAGCCTTTTTTCTATAATCAATTCTAAAATTGCCTTTATAAAACAGAGAACATTTTGTTCAGTATCGCGTTGCAATTCGCTAAACAAATTTCAGAGATCTCTACACAATTTTAAAATATTAAACAATACAGTAAAGTATACTTATAACGAACTACTGCACAGAACGAACTGAGCGTAAAGTCCCATTTTATCTCCCTATACATTAATAACCAACTTGTAGAAATGTGTACAACAAACTACTGCTATAAGAAACTAAACTATCATGGTCCCTTACGGTTCGTTATAAGACTAGAAGTATTGCTCATCGAGAGTTTGAAGACAAAATGTTCCCTGTAAAAAAATTAATAAAATAAGCCTGTTATATATTTTGTTATTCATTCACTTATTAAAGCAAGCAGATTAATTACATTTTTTAAAATTTCAATTAACTTTTTGTTTTTAATAAAAATTAAAAGCCCCAAAATTATGAAAATGCTAAAAAGTGTTTAGTCTACCATGCCTTGCCAAATATCTAGGGAAAACACTAACTATAAATGTGAGAAGCCAAAACATCTGATGCAGGTTTTCAATAACGATGGTCACATGACTCCGGGGTGGATAAGTGGGTGGGTGGACAGTCATACTGGGTCACATGTTTGTATTACACGGAGGCTGGGTGCGAACAACAAGAATTTTATGAAAACATCTGTTTTCTCAGTTCACAGTATAGAGACAATGATATTCTAGTCAAGAAAAAGTATAATTTCAATTTTCCCAAATATTCTATATTAAGTATCAATGGGAAAAATATATATTTGTGAAATGACTTTTGATCATGTTAAGTCTAATTTTTTTGTATTTCATGGACTAATGCCGTAAACAAATTTAAGAACACAATGAAATTATAATATATATATATTTATCATATAATAGTTAGCATATCCAGTGTAATCAAAGTCTGTGCTGTTTTTCAGATCCAATACTTTCTGAATTTGACCAGTTTGCAAATTAGATGTAAATTAAACGAGGTTACAGCACTAGGTTTATTGACATTTAAGCAAACATACTACAGTAACACTCCATAATTAATGTATGCATTCACAGTCATCAAACAAAAACATTCCAATAGCAACTTTACACTGCAAGCTGTCCAGCATTCAGAAAACAAAAATTTGTTAACCTCATGTTTATTTTCATGTAAGGATATCCAAAATGACGTCATTCAAGTTTGATGTCATTTCTATTAGGTCATTTGAATACCACAAAATGGCTGACTGGAATTACAGCTGCGAATGCAGTTTACAAAAACACGTATTAAGCTTGAGATTATATGATCAAGAGATTAATACCCTCGTGTATTTCGGTATCGCCAATATCGTATATTAGTAATAAAAATAATATATTAAGCTTGCCAGAGACTTGCATAATACAATTTTTATTACTAATATATGATATTGACGATACCGAAACACACGACGGTAATACTAATAACCTCTACATTTATTATATTAACTTATTATGCTACCTTTTTGATCCATGAATGAAGTTAAAATTCATATTAAAAAACATATTATTAAGTTCGAAACCCATACCAACCCCAAAAAAACGTTTTTGAAAAAGAAATCCACAAAATACAGCAACAAAATGGGACAATTTAAGTCCACCTAAATAAAGGATTTCATGGTATAATAGCTAAACACCTCCCCAGACAGTGTCTTTAAAGAAATATGATTTTTGAGATCTGCATCAGATGGGCTATCTCGACCTATATTTGACGGCACTACATGATGCAGACATGCGGACGATGGTTAAAGAAAGCCTCATGTTTGTGCCCACTAGATAAAGATCGAGTTGGCTGTTAATACTGGTTGTCATGGTGATCTTCACCCTCGTTTTCTTCCCGGTCCTGAGCATCATATTTATACTGGGCGTCGGGGTCTTCCTCTGAAAGTTACCAACGTCGTCACACACCAAAAACAATATTTTCATAACATTTTTATAGAAGAGAGGGCCTAGTAAGTTGGCAAACTTGTGCCCAATCCTCCTGTTGTTTATGCAATAAAATATCTTTTCAATCAATTCAATCTAATAAAATTTCTACACTGTTCTTTGTGCTTTTAGTACAATTTATTATAAATAGACTGGGCTAAAATTTTAGAATTTGTCTCCAATGACAAGTTTTTAAATAGATGGCCATCAGTAAAATTACCACTGACAGCAATTTTAAACCTGCCCACGGAATGTTTTTTATAAATTGGCTTTTGCAGCAAATAAACATGACTAAAAGGTTAGTTTGCTGTGTGTAGACATATTTCAAATGTACAAAGGCTAAATACTAGCAGAACATGTACACTAGGTATATAGTACATATACAGTTTGCCAACAGCGAGGAGCTTTACCAATGGCACAGAAGTGCAGTCGATGATACTCCCGACCTTCGAATGATTTATATCTCAATGATAGTAATTCCTGTCGGTGCCATCGTTAAGTTCAAACCCTGCATTACTGTATTACTCATAACAGATTTTATTACATAGTCTTGAGAATGCAGTGATGAAGCTACATTAGTTTGTTTTGTTTAACGACACCACTAGAGCACATTGATTTATTAATCTTCAGCTACTGGATGTCAAACATTTGGTTATTCTAACAGTTTTAGAGATGAAACCCACTACATTTTTCAAGGGATAGCAAGGGATCTGCTATATGCACCATCCAAAAGACAGGATAGCACATATCACGGCCTTTGATATACCAGTCTATGGTATCTCACCATATCCAATTTCTGTAATTTCTGCATCATTAGTGCCTACATGTCATCCAAAGAAAGGAACTATTACAGCAACTCAGATATGGAGAAGTATAAATATGTTCTATAACTAAAACACAGAAACTTGATGACGAATGATTCAAACAGTCACTGTGCCTTAATTCTAAGACTGAAATATGTTAGCTGCAGACGAAAAGAAGCTTTTAAAGAAGTTTTAATAATGTAAACGATTAATTTTTCAGTGTTTTTAAACTAACAAATATGTTACTGCTTACCTTCAATTTGAACGTCACGATTGTCCTAAAATAGTAAAAAATAAATAAAAATTATTAATAGAAAAAATGTACATGTAAAAAGAAAAGAACATTATTTAACATCACCTCGGCACATTTTAAACTATGGCTATTTAGTTCTAACGCATGGCTACTTAAATCTTCAAGTCTACTTAGTTCTTCAAATCACTCTCCTTGAAAGTTTATTTTCTTTAATGACACCACTATAGCACATAATTCTGCATAACACATGCAGCAAGGGATCTTTTATATACTCCATCCCACAGACAGGACAGCACATACCACAGCCTTTGATATACCAGTCATGTTGCACTGGCTGGAACAAGAAACAGCCTAATGGGCCCAGCGATCACAGACAGACCACGCATCGGGCAATTACTTTTTACGGACCTTTAGATCTCATTAATTTGGGAACAATGGCGACTTTTGTCTTTTCTGAGTGGTATAAGGTTGTTTTAGTTCAGTTTGTCATTAACAGCTGTCATAGAGTTGTTAATATTCAGAAATGCATTTCAAGTTATTTTAATCTAATTAAACTTATCAGTTCCGTGGTTTTGAGGTAAATTATATGGAGGTCAGCATGTTTGTATTTAATATGGGTGTGATTATTATGGGCTATGTATTTTGTGCACAACGTATATTGCCTTGATTTTGATGCAATCTATAACCCTGTTTACCACTGTGCTACGTCCTGCCCCTAACTTTAAAACCAACGGATGAACGGACCTTTTGATCCAAGTTATCGAGACCGTGGCCTATAGGATTGATGCAATCTATAACCCTGTTTACCACTGTGCTACGTCCTGCCCTTAACTTTAAAACCAACGGATGAACGGACCTTTTGATCCAAGTTATCGAGACCGTGGCCTATTTGATCGATGCAATCTATAACCCTGTTTACCACTGTGCTACGTCCTGCCCCTAACTTTAAAACCAACGGATGAACGGACCTTTTGATCTAAGTTATCGAGACCGTGGCCTATAGGATTGATGCAATCTATAACCCTGTTTACCACAGTGCTACGTCCTGCCCCTAACTTTAAAACCAACGGATGAACGGACCTTTTGATCTAAGTTATCGAGACCGTGGCCTATAGGATTGATGCAATCTATAACCCTGTTTACCACTGTGCTACGTCCTGCCCCTAACTTTAAAACCAACGGATGAACGGACCTTTTGATCTAAGTTATCGAGACCGTGGCCTATAGGATTGATGCAATCTATAACCCTGTTTACCACTGTGCTACGTCCTGCCCCTAACTTTAAAACCAACGGATGAACGGACCTTTTGATCTAAGTTATCGAGACCGTGGCCTATAGGATTGATGCAATCTATAACCCTGTTTACCACTGTGCTACGTCCTGCCCCTAACTTTAAAACCAACGGATGAACGGACCTTTTGATCTAAGTTATCGAGACCGTGGCCTATTTGATTGATGTAATCTATAACCCTGTTTAACACTGTGCTACGTCCTGCCCCTAACTTTAAAACCAACGGATGAACGGACCTTTTGATCCAAGTTATCGAGACCGTGGCCTATTTGATTGATGCAGCCTAAAGCCCTGTTTACCACTGTGCTACGTCCTGCCCCTAACTTTAAAACCAACGGATGAACGGACCTTTTGATCCAAGTTATCGAGACCGTGGCCTATTTGATTGATGCAATCTACAACCCTGTTTACCACTGTGCTACATCCTGCCCCTAACTTTAAAACCAACGGATGAACGGACCTTTTGATCTAAGTTATCGAGACCGTGGCCTATAGGATTGATGCAATCTATAACCCTGTTTACCACTGTGCTACGTCCTGCCCCTAACTTTAAAACCAACGGATGAACGGACCTTTTGATCCAAGTTATCGAGACCGTGGCCTATTTGATTGATGCAGCCTAAAGCCCTGTTTACCACTGTGCTACGTCCTGCCCCTAACTTTAAAACCAACGGATGAACGGACCTTTTGATCCAAGTTATCGAGACCGTTTCCTATTTGATTGATGCAATCTATATACCCTGTTTACCACTGTGCTACGTCCTGCCCCTAACTTTAAAACCAACGGATGAACGGACCTTTTGATCCAAGTTATCGAGACCGTGGCCTATTTGATTGATGCAATCTATATACCCTGTTTACCACTGTGCTATGTCCTGCCCCTAACTTTAAAACCAACGGATGAACGGACCTTTTGATCCAAGTTATCGAGACCGTGGCCTATTTGATTGATGCAATCTATAACCCTGTTTATCACTGTGCTACGTCCTGCCCCTAACTTTAAAACCAACGGAAAAGGAAATGTTTTATTTAACGATGCATTAAAACCAACGGATGAGTGGACCTTTTGATCCAAGTTGTCGAGACCGTGGCCTAGTTGATTGGGTTCGTTGGGGTCGGCGTTGTCGTCCTCCTGCTGTTGTTGTTGTCGATGTTGATCATTGAGATCGGGGTCTTCCTCGTCAGCATCGTGTTTCACAACGCCACCTGGAGGTTCCTGTACCTAATGGGAGACAACCAAACAAAAATATTAATTAAAAGGATTGTATGAGGGGTGGAAATACCGTCATCCAAACTGGTTTTTGCCAGTAAACATCACCATGGGCCGGGGGAAGGAAGGAAATGTTTTATTTAACAACGCACTCAAAACATTTTTATTTACGGTTACATGGCGTCGGACATATGGTTAAGGACCACACAGATATAGAGAGGAAACCCGCTGGCACCACATCATGGGCACTTTTTTCAATTTGCAGCAAGGGATCTTTTATATGCACTATCCCACAGATAGATAGTACATACCACAGCCTTGTTACATCAGTTGTGGAGCACTGGCTGGAATGAGAAATAGCCCAATGAGGCCACCGACGGGCATCGATTCTAAATCGACTGTGCATCAAGCGAGCACTTTACCACTGGGCTACGTCCCGCCCCCACATGGGCCGGGGAAGTTTTCTGCCTGTTGGACAGACAATTATTTTACTTTTATATTCACACATTAGCTTGAGTCAATCACATTTTGTAGACTGCCTGAATTTCAGCCATTTTCAATGCCTGCAAAGAAAACATCAAGCTTTTTCTTTTTAGTAATTGTGTGGGGGGGGGGGGGGGGGAGAGAGAGAGAGAGAGAGAGATAATAAACTAAATAATTAAGGAAATTAAAATTAATATTTTAACTTTTACATAATAAAACATGACATAAAAAAGGTAAAGAAAACAACAGAATTTAAAATGAAATAATAATAATTAAAGACAAATATTTTTAATAACATAAAATAAAAACAAGTTAGAAATTGAAATTGAAAAGAAATATTAACAAGCAAAACAATCTTAAAAATAAAATAAAAACAAGACTACCATAAACACCTGAAAAAACCCCAAAACATTAAAAATAAAATAAAAATAGAACTACTGTAAATACTTGAGAAAAAATCCCAATTTAAAAAAACCCCAATCCAAAACAGAATTACCATAAATACCTTAAAACATGCATTAATTTTTTTTTTGAAAAATAGGATTACCATAAATACTAAAAAAAAAACCCACATTAAAAATAAAAAAAGAACTACCTTATAAAAACCTGAATTGTTTTTATTAAAAATAAAATTAAAATAGAACTACAGTAAATACCTGAAAAAATCCATTAAAAATAAATTAAAACAGAACTACTGTAAATACCTGAAAAAATCCATTAAAAATAAAATTAAAACAGAACTACTGTAAATACCTGAAAAAATCTATTAAAAATCAAATTAAAACAGAACTACTGTAAATACCTGAAAAACCCCATTAAAAATTAAATTAAAACAGAACTACTGTAAATACCTGAAAAAATCCATTAAAAATCAAATTAAAATATAAGTACAGTACTAGTAAATACTTGAGAAAAACCCCCATTAAAAATAAAATTAAAACAATACTACCATATATACATGTACATGGGGGAAAACCCCCCCCCAAAACCCTAAATACCTGACCCCCCCCCCCCCCCCCCCCCCCCCAAAAAAAAAGAACCATAATTACCTGAAGATTGACGGGTCCCTCATGCTGCATCCTATTGTCGTGATCCTCTAGCAAGTGATCCTGGTCTGGGACGACTCGCTTGTTCACCTTCAGACTGTCCAAGTGGTCAAAATTCGGCTTGAATATCTGATGCTCTTGGTGTTCCGGGATATCGGGATGGGCGTTGTCGTCTTGTAACTGAATAATTGAAACACATAAGTCAAACTCCATCTGTAACAGTACACTATAAAGCTATAAACAAAATGGTTAGCTCAGTATCGTCAGACATTGCAGAAAACCCCAGAGACTGGAATACAAATTTTCATATGGCTAAAAAAGTCAACATTTCAACTGTAACAGTACATGATAAAGCTATAAAATCTGTTTAGCTGAATATCTTGAGGCATTGCACCCCCCACCCACCCACCCAAAGTCCCTAATACAAATTTTCCTATTTCAAGGGCCATAACGCTATAAAAAAATGTGTAAATTGCCATGGAAGTTTGTTTTGTTTAACGGCACCACTAGAGCACATTGATTTATTAATCATTGGCTATTGGATGTCAAACATTTGGTAATTCTGACATATAATCTGAGAGAGGAAACCTGCTACATTTTTCCCATTAGCAGCAAGGGATCTTTTATATGCACCATCCCACAGACAGAATGGCACATATATGTACATGTACCACAGAAATTGCCACTGAAATCAAACTTGATCTGTAACAGTACGTGATAGACCTATATACAAAATGTCAGCTCAATATCTTGAGGCATTATGGAAAAACAAGTCTGAAAAATTATATGTGGGACAGATGGACAGACAAGGCAGGGCAGGGCAGGGCAGGGCAGGAGGCAGGGCAGGGCAGGGCAGGGCAGGGCAGGCGGCAGGGCAGGGCAGGGCAGGGCAGGGCAGGGCAGGCGGCAGGACAGGGCAGACGGCAGGGCAGGGCAGGGCAGGGCAAGGCAAGGCAAGGAAGGCCAAGGCAGGCAGACACACAAGCAGAAGGACGAAGACAAAACCTATAGTCCCGTCTGGTTGGACTGGTAGGGGACTAAAACCAGGAGTAGGCTACTGAAGGTAAGAAGTGTAAACCTTTAAAGTGCTAGTGAGGACATAAAGATTATTTATTATACGAGCTTGTGTGTCATACTGATTTTACGAAACGAGTGTCAAGATTCATGTATTACCCGAGTGCGAGGCGAGGGAAATACATGAATCCTGACACAAGTAAAATCAGTACAACTTGCACGCGAATGCATTATTTTCTTTATTATCCATATTAATATTGTTGTTTTCTTTATGAACAACAAAACCCAACTCAAAATGTTTCAGCCACAACTAGGAGACGACAAAATGACGTCATATTTCAACTGTCCCGTCTGAGCTAGGACTGAGAAGCAACGCCATGTTATGACATCGCTTCCCACAATGACCTCATTAAACTTGTTATTACACATGTGCTTCGTACGATTATTATCAACTTGGTTATGTTGAACCACGTGGATAATAAACAGAGGATAATAAACGAGTTACCAGTTATTATCAAATTTATATCCCGAGTGAAATAATGTTCACTTGTCACGAGCTTTAGCGAGTGATAAATGAAAATTATTTCACGAGGGACATAAATTTGATAATAACTGGTACCGAGTTTGTTATTCTATTTATTACCCTAGGTATTTGGGGTTTTTAAAAGCCTTTATTTTCAATGTAGCCTACAAAGGCTACACATCCATGTATATAGAAACGACGTAAACCACTTTACTGTTCTGGGTATTGCTTTAACTTTGTATTTTATTCACGATTCACGGATAATTTTCAAAGCCCAAAGTTCTATATATTCTGTAAAGAATATCTATAATAAATTGCATTAAACAACCATTTTATTACAAGTTTAACACTAAAACCAGAAAGACATAAACACAAACTCTTTAAACTACGTAACGTCATTGTGTGTGCTTTGCCAAATCATGATGACGTCATATTTAGTACCGACAAGGTGATTGGTTTGTTGGTGTCAAATCGTCCAATAGTAGTGTACGTCAAACCAATGCATTACAACATAACATTATCCCATTGGGACCGGCCTCGGTGGCATCGTGGTTAGGCCATCGGTCTACAGGCTGGTAGGTAATGGGTTCGGATCCCAGTCGAGGCATGGGATTTTTAATCAAGATACCGACTCCAAACCCTGAGTGAGTGCTCCGCAAGGCTCAATGGGTAGTTGTAAACCACTTGCACCGACCAGTGATCCATAACTGGTTCAACATAGGCCATGGTTTGTGCTATCCTGCCTGTGGGAAGTGCAAATAAAAGATCCCTTGCTGCTAATCAGAAAGAGTAGATCATGTAGTGGCGACAGCGGGTTTCCTCTCAAAATCTGTGTGGTCCTTAACCATATGTCTGACGCAATATAACCGTAAATAAAATGTGTTGAGTGCGTCATTAATAAAAACATTTCTTTCTTTCTTTTCATCCCATTGGTCCAGATGTAGCAAGGGAAGTTTGTTAATTTTTTTAATGAACGTAAAAATTACGTCGTCAGGGAACGTCATACCTGATGACGTCATTTTATATGGGCAAGTTGTCTTATTTTGCGTTATTGTTTATGGACCAAAAGTAATTCAAAACACAGGATGCTGAAATTTATTATTTAGAACATGATCTATATGTATATGGATCACTTCGGTGGACTACAACTTATTTAACAATGTTACACCCATAACATCTTTGAATACAATTAAGAAAACCAGTTGAACTTAAGAGAAGGATTTCAGACCGATATCAAACTTTATCAGTTAATTTATGCATGCATACTCAATCCGGCAAAAGGTGGGGTAAATGGAAAAAAAGAAGGAAAAAACAAAAAAAGAAGATTTGAGCAAATGTCTCACCAAACTGTTTACAGGTCACCTTAAGAATGGATTTTATTTTAATTTTGAAAATATTTCTTGTTTGTTTTTATAAAGATCTATGAAAGTGAAAAAAATATGAGAAAATTATTACAATACATGTACTTATAATAAAGTGTCAAGTGGTTTGTATCATTTCTATGATATAAATAATAAGAACGGTATGTATATTGAAAATAAAATGTTTCTGAGAAGGTTGTTACAAGACTTTAAAAATTGTTTCCACTGAAACAATCTTAAAATTCTATGTTCTTAAAGGGACAGAATCTACTTTCAATCTGTGAAAATTCAGACAAATTTTAATTAATCTGCAGACCTTAACACATTTGGATAAAGTTACAATTGAGTGAAACATGAGTCTGTGACATTGAAATGGTGAAATACCCTCTAAAAATAGACTAAAACTAGACTCCATAACTGTTATTTCTCAGATGCACATGCGTTTTTAAAAATATGAGAAATGCATTTTGTGATATTAAAAACAGCAGGATGACCAAAAACACTTCGAATGTATGGAAATGGATAATCTAAACAATACAATCTAAGCAAAGTATGATTTCAGTTATCAAAAATGGCTATAATAGTAAAAAATATGCCTGAGTATTTAAAAACTAGGATATGCCCCTTTAAAAGAAAAAAAAAATATTTAGGGTAATAAATAGAACAATAAAACTCTGCACCTGTTATTATCAAGGCTTGTGAAATGATGTTTATTGACAAGTGCAACATGCTTCACTTGTTACATATTTGATAACTAATAACTTCTATCTATGAAAAACTGTTACAGCATTTCTGATTGGGCAATTTGTTACACGATTCAAAGGCAATAAAATATAAATAATGCTATGGAGCCTTTCCAAAATGTGATTACCTCCCCTTCCCACCAGCTGGTACATGCTCTGCACAAATAGTCATTTGTGGCTCTAATAGACCAAATCAATTCCTACTGCAGATAGTGTTAACATTTTCTAACAAAACTGATATAAACAGCGTATCAACACACCCAGGCAGTACGCCAATAAAAAGTGTGGAACCTCACATTTAATCTACCTGCAAGAAAATAGGGAGGGGGTCACATACAATTTGAGAGATTTAATTAATGTTTTTATTAACAACCCTCATTTTTGTTGAAAATCGCAGTTCCATTTCTGGTATATATTGCATAACCACTGCATAAGAAATAAAAGTGTATTTATTTATTGCCAATGGATAATAGTATTTGTACAAATAATCAATGTCACATAATACTACCGATCAGTCACAGCTGTTTTTACTCCCTAAATATTTGACAGTGCACCTCCAACTTTAACATGGAACGTTCTTGTTTGGTACAAAGCCACATTCAACAAGTGGTTTTGAGAAACGAATAATGGCAATATATGAGAACACAGGTGCTCGATTACTGCATAATAAAAATAAAAAACAATTTTTAAAAAATCTCCCAAAATTCAGCCTAAAATTGTCAATAATATGGGTAAAAAAAGTCGTTGATAATTTTTAAAAAAAGAAGAAAAAAGATTTATTATAAATGTTATGAAGGAGAGGTGTTCGTATTTAATTAAAGAGTTATACAACATTTTCAAAACCATTTATCAAATTTATTTATAAATTAAACAATGGCTATGTATCAAGCATTTATTAAGAACACCCCCCCAAAAAAAAAAAAAACAAACAAAAAAACCAAACAAAAAAACCAAACAAAACCAAAACCACCCACAAAAATATAAACATAAAAAATTAATTAACTAAATATTTAAATATAAACCCCAATAATAATGGTCAAATTACATCACAATGACAAGAGGGGAGGGTCTTGATAAGATGGAGGTATTTAAGGGGAGAGCATCTTAGTGTTTCAATAATGTACTCTGTGGTTGAGAGTGGGAGGATGCATGGTAAAACATTCCATATATATGGAAAAAACTTCATTTATATATATATATATATAAAACAGTTTGGAAGCCTACACTAGAAGATGACCTTACAATAAGGCTATGTTAGAAAATTCAGCATGAAAACAAAATAGAGGCCGCATCTCAAGAGCGTTTCGAAATAAATAGAAGCCTAGGCTTCTATAAAAGGATTTATGGTATTAGTTGAAAAGCCCCCATATGCATTGTACATGTCGGCCTAACAGATACATGTTGACATGTTGACATGTTACATGCAGATCTAAGGTGAGGTGCTGGGAACATACACCCTTCCCAAAATTTTAAAGTGCTTAAAAAATCTAGTTTCACAGATAAAAATAACTTCTTTTGGGTGGGTGGGGTGGCAGGGGAAAGGAGAAAACATATTTGCCAGGTAGTATATAGAGATTATCATACAAGCTTGTGTCACACTGATTTTATGAAACAAGTGTCATGATTATTGTATTACCCGAGCGAGAGCAAGGATAATCCTGACATGAGTTTTGTAAAATCAGTATGATTCACACGTGAGTGTAATAATTTCTTTATTATCCACATTATCCTAAATATTTATTTTTTTGTGAATAACAAGTTAGGATCATGTCAAAATGTTCCAAATGTAAATAGAAAGAGACTACGAAACAATGTCATTTTCTGAAATGACATCATTTTGGTAAGCTTTTACACAGATCTAAGACTGGGGAAGCCGCATTAAGTTATGACGTCGCTTCACAAAATGACGTCATTCATTGTGCAGATGAAATCATTGACACACATGTGTCATACTGGTTATATTTCCAAGTATGTATTCAATGCATTTTGGTTTACTTTGAAATATTGTAGGTAGAGACCTAACAGAGCATCCCCCAACCCCCCTAAAAAAGAGCACCCCCCCCCCCCAAAAAAAAATACTTTGGGAAAAAAACTTTTCACAGAATCCTCCACCCAACCCCAAATAGTGGAATTTGTTGCATTTAGCATATTAAAATAAATAAAATATGAACACATAATTTTACAAAATATTTATTTACTTGTAAGTTTGTTTATCAGATTCATTTCACAAACAAAATGCGATAGCCTTCTGCCAGAATATAAAATAAAGTACACTTAAAATGAACTGGATGGGACCATGATAGTTAGTTCGTTATAGCAGTACCGGGGTAGTTAGCATAAGTTAGTTATTAATGTATAATGAGATCAAACAAGACTTTACGATCAGTTCGTTCTATGTACAGGTAGTAGTTGTTTCTAAGCATGTTCGTTATAGCAGTAGTTAGCATAAGTTAGTTATTAATGTATAATGAGATCAAACAAGACTTTACGATCAGTTCGTTCTATGTACAGGTAGTAGTTGTTTCTAAGCATGTTCGTTCTAAGTGTACTTTACTGTATAATAATAAAATCAAACCAGATCATAAGAACCCCTACTAGGTGGCTATGTGTTTGAAATCTCTTCAAACTGAACACCACATTCCATGTACTGTGACAAATTTTATAAACAGCAGTTCTCTAACTATAAAAATGTATCCATTACTTTCCAAGATTTTAAGATACATCATTTCATCCTTTGCACCCTCTGGCAGAAACCCTATTGAAATCTGCCCTGCTAAGGCATAAGAAGAATTTGATGAATTAATATTAACAATTTTGCGAAAATCACTTTTTGTGCCTTTCATTCATCTGGTAGAGGTTTTACAAAGTAATTGAAAGTCAAAAAATTGATTTTTTTTTTTTTAATTTAACAAGGCGACTAGAGAATACTGATTTATTAATCATTGGCTATTGCTGCAGTGCCCTAGTCATATGCTCCAATACAATGCCCTGAAAATTAAAGAGAGTTTCCAGGCCAAACTGGCCCTATCTTGTTTTGCATGTTAGTAATTGGTCATGAAACTCAAACACAACTCTTGAAAGTTGTTTTATTAAAAGTATTATGAAACTTGACACTTGTTTATTTCAAACGGGTGCTGTTGTGTTATATTAATAATAATATCACTTGTTTTTAAGTTTACCATGTTGCCCTGCCTTCTGGACATAATGCCCCCCACCCCCACCAAAAAAACAAGAGGAAAGAATTTCATCTGTTTAGGCCAAATGGCCTTGCCCTCTTATTTGCCAAATTTGAGGCCTGCATACTGCCTTTTGCTGTAACAGGGCAGTAATAACAAATTAAAACCCATATGGTTAAAAATATCTTGGTACATATCAAAGCGATACGTCCCACTAGAATGCCAAGTGGGATGTAACACTTTTATGTCACCCGATGACGTCATCGATTTGCGCACTACAACCGTACAGAAACATCAACCAAACTAGTTGAATGATATAAATTAACATCAATTACGTGTAATAAATAGGATATTAAACTCGCTACCATTTCTTGTCATGTTTATGTCCCTCGTGAAATAATGTTGCTTGTCACTCGCTAAAGCTTGTGACAATTGAAAATGATTTCAATCAGGACATAAACAAGATGTGAAATGGAAGCTCGTTTAATATCCTATAATCAACGTACTGAAGATTACACCATTATTTACAACAGGCTAGCTAGTACGTGTATGTGGTTCACCAATATCAGGACTAGCTCCAACACTCGCCAACTGTGAATGCTGAAGACAGTTGGCAATTATTTTTTTAATTAGGCGAAACAATTTCAGGTAATGAATATTTTGTAGGAAAATAACTGGGTTTTTTTGTTGTTGCAATTTTTGAAGTTTAAAGAATAATATGGCAAAAGTTTCTCCTCACCCAAAGCTAGCACTTAATATTGTGTAAAAGAAAAGGAGTATTTAATGACTAACTACTCAGTATATTCTAAACTAGTCCAATATATATGTATGGTTAGTAAACTGTGGTGGGGGGGGGGGGGGAGAAAGAGAGAGAGAGAGAGAGAGAGAGAGAGAGAGAGAGAGAGAGAGAGAGAGAGAGAGAGTGTGTGTGTGTGTGTGTGAAAGAGACAGAGAGAGGGTGTGTGTGTGTGGAGAGAGAGAGAGAGAGAGAGAGGGAGGGAGGGAGGGAGAGAGAGAAGGAGGGAGGGAGAGAGAGAGAGAGAGAGAGAGAGAGAGAGAGAGAGAGAGAGAGAGAGAGAGAGAGAGAGAGAGAGAGAGAGAGAGAGAGAGAGAGAGAGAGAGAGGGTTTGTTTCTTGTATGTATTATTCACTTAGCAATTAAAGTGTTTTGTATGTGTATTATGAATTAAAGTAATCAACTTATAAAATAGTAAATCTAGAACTAAAACTCACCACACACCATTACAATGTACATATGTACTCTTAAATCATTTTCCAACGTTTATACCAGAGTCAAAAACAAATTTAAAAAAATAAAAAATAAAATAACAACTACAAAGCTGGTGCTCACAATATAAACACAAAAAACAAATTCACTGAATAAAACAGTTTCAAGTTACACAATGGAAATGAACTCAAAAAGTAAGTAACTGGAGTGATAAAGGGGACAAAACTCTGATAATGACACTAGCTCAGCTGGTTTTTATTCAACATTTGAGACCAGGCAGGTACAATGTACTATTTACATTGAATATCAACATGAAATTCTCCTGAATGTCAATATTACAGCTTAAAGTCATGTTCCTCTTAGTGGCCAGTAAACACAATTTACTGCTGCATTGGTAATTTATCTATTTTCACAACCACAAATCCATATTGCACATACACACAAATAAATGCCCATGTTATCATTGACAAGCAAGGAGCTACATGTATGCCATTAGTTTGTACTACAAAGTATTATTTAGAAAAAGAAAACAATTATCAATGGTAAGTTGTTTGAAGGCTGCCAAGATAAAATTTGATAGTGTAAAGGTTATAATAAAATAAATGCTAGGTTTCATCCAAATCAAATTGAAAATGCCAGTGAGGAGTGAAATTTTATACATGTATATGAGACAAATGGATTAACAGACTGGCTGAGACAAAACTTACAGTCCCTTCCGGTTCGCCTGCATGGCAAGGAACTAGTAAAATAACATAAAAATCTGAAAAATTATATTCCTCATATTCTAATATAAATATATACACACATATATATGTTAAAAAGTTCCTGTTAACATTATGAATACATCCGTGGAGTAAACACAATTTGAAAAATATCCCCCCCCCCCCCCACCACAAAAAAAGTGACAAAAACACCTCCACAGGCTTTGTGCCCCCCAAAAATAAAATATTGAAGGACATAATAAGAACAAAACAGATCATAACTGACCCTAATGGATTGAAATCTTTTGAAATTGGACACCACATTTTATGTACATATACTTTTAATTAACATATTGTAAACAGCAGTTCTCGTACTATAATCTTTTGAAGATTTCAGGGTAGGTAATTTTACCCTTCGTACCCTGTGGGAGAAACCCTGCTTCCACCAACAGTAGTTCTGTTAACATGTCTACATTTACAATGTACAAGACAAGACACATTGTGAATTTTTTTTTTTAAATTGAAAAAATCTCCAAATAAAGAAAGAACACCACAGAATTTGTGTTAACATGTACACAACACAAGACACAAGCTACGGGTTACGAGTAAAAGAGTTCTTGCTGCGTGTGTACGTGTAATATGAGGACAGCCGTGCACACAGTGAGCGACAACACTACAGAGACAGAGTGAGAGTTCTTGCTGCGTGTCTATGTAACACATGAGGACAGCCACACACACACAGTGACAACACTAGAGACAGAGTGCGACATCATGCAGCCTGCAACGAAAGCATTAGAGCGTGTTAGTAAAACATTATATATATATATATCCCACCACCAACAGCTTTTACATTTTTACATGTAGTAAAACAATATATTCCATCATCAACAGCTTTTACATTTTTACATGTAGTAAAACATATTCCATCATCAACAGCTTTTACACACGTGTTTACCAGTTATTATCAAATTTATGTCCCGAGTGAAATAATTTTCAGTTGTCACGAGCTTTAGCGAGTGACAAATAAAAATTATTTCACGAGGGACATAAATTTGATAACTGGTACCGAGTTTGTTATTCTATTTATTACCTCAGCTATTTTTCTCTAAAAGCCTTTAATTTCGACACACATGCACGAAGGCCAACCTGTATAGGAACGATGTAAACCACTTTACGCACTGTTCTGAGAATTACTATAACGTTGTAATTTAATCACGTTCATAGATAATTTTTAAAAACACAAGTTCTCTTTATTCTTCTTCCAAATTTATAATGAATTGCATTAAAATGATATTTTGTTATTAATTTAACACCAAAAACAGAGACCCATAAAGGCAAACTCTTTAAACTACATGACGTCATTTTGTGTGTTTGTCAAATCGTGATGACGTCATATTTAGTACCAACAAAGTCATTGGTTTGTAAGCTTCAAATTGTCCAATAGTATTGTTCGTTAGACCAATGCATCATAATTTCTCAGTGAGAAATTATGATTTTTATTTTCTCTGTTATGAGTGACCGCTGGGGTAATAAACCATGATATATCATGGGTGCTGTTATGAGTGACCGCTGGGGTAATAAACCACGATATATCATGGGTGCTGTTATGAGTGACCGCTGGGGTAATAAACCATGATATATCATGGGTGCTGTTATGAGTGACCGCTGGGGTAATAAACCATGATATATCATGGGTGCTGTTATGAGTGACCGCTGGGGTAATAAACCATGATATACCATGGGTGCTGTTGTGGTATATTAATACACTTGTGTTTAAACAAAATTCTTTTCTAAGCTTTAATTATTTTTGAAACCTGTATGTTTGAAAAATAATCAAAGCTAAAAAAATTAAAAAAAAAATTAAGTAATTAATATAAAAAAGGTGATAATTATTATATTCATTTACTTCCACTCTTTTGCTTTTGTCATTTTGTGTTCTGTAATATAAACTAAAAGAATTTACCACTAACCAACCAAACATGGCTAACTTCCACCCCTTTTGCTTCATCATTTTTGTGGTGCTCCAAATATTAAGTGATGGAATTTACAACTAATCAACCACAAATGGCTAACTTCCATCCGTTTTGCCTTGTCATTGTTGTGGTCTCCAAACATTAACTCTTTCCCTCCCATTCTCGAATGCAGTCGAGATGCAAAAAACTAAAACCCATAAAACCCATTCTCGACTGTAGTCGAGATGCGACCAGTCTTCGTAAACACAGCTGTCAACATTCACAGGAGTTATCTATCTTGATTCTGTGAACGCTAGAACATACTAGAATGACAATGGAACATGTTGAGTGTATTTTGTTAACTGGTATTCGTATTAGTTGTTATCGCAATATCGAAAAGAAAACAAAAAATGGTCTAAATTTGTGTAAACGTTATTGATGATGTAGCATGCACGTGGGCTAGATTTCTCGCTATTTGTATAATTATTTCTTTCAAAACATGTTGGACATTATTATTTAATGAAAACTGAAGATTTGTAAAGAATATATTTGCCGAAAATAACTGATAAAACAGACTTTGAAGTAGATGATAATGGACTTGTCGTTGATTGAAATATCAGTGAAATAAAAGTGTTATCATTCACTCAGTGACAATAACACATCTTAGAGTGAAAATTTCACTATTTCACTCTAAAATGTGTTATCGTCACTGTAGAAAGTGTTATCGTCACTGTAAGAAAGCCAGAAATATTTTGCTGCTGACAAGCGCTAATCGTGAGATATGACTGCAAACTTCACTTGATGAGATATAAATCATATTTGACAAAAAAATTTTTAAATATCCTGATGTATAGTACATTAATTCTCCATCACCAACAAACACTGAAAAGCACATCGTATCAGCCATAAACAAATAAGACTCCACCACCAACTGACTTTGCCAAAAACCTGATATTATTTATATACACTGACTTGTAATGTAATAAGGATGAATATCACATCAAAGGCAAAAGTTATTGTGACATGGATTGTTTGGAGCAATAAATTTGTGAATGGATTTATGGATGTAAACCAGAGAAAATGTGCATGAAACAGCTCGAAGAAATGCAACCAAGCAGTTGTTGCAGCGATTGCATGCTTTGTGCAAGAAACATGGAATATTCGAAAGAAATCCTGTCCAGTGTTCACCATAAAAGGCCAGACATTCATTCGCAAATCAATGCCAATCTGTGCAGCCTTCAGAAGTCCAGAAAAACACCATTAGTGAACTGTTTGATGCAATTCTGTCATGCCACGCCTCAGTGAAAATGACAGATGGCGAGTCATAATATCCCAAGTGCATACCCTGAGATATGTTCCATAATTCAATCAAAGGCTTTTAAAACAAGCTCCTGTTACATCATTATCTAAAGTTGTACAGATATCTTCCATAATTCAATCAAAGGCTTTTAAAACAAGCTCCTGTTACATCATTATCTAAAGTTGTACAGATATCTTCCATAATTCAATCAAAGGCTTTTAAAACAAGCTCCTGTTACATCATTATCTAAAGTTATACAGATATCTTCCATAATTCAATCAAAGGCTTTTAAAACAAGCTCCTGTTACATCATTATCTAAAGTTGTACAGATATCTTCCATAATTCAATCAAAGGCTTTTAAAACAAGCTCCTGTTACATCATTATCTAAAGTTGTACAGATATCTTCCATAATTCAATCAAAGGCTTTTAAAACAAGCTCCTGTTACATCATTATCTAAAGTTGTACAGATATCTTCCATAATTCAATCAAAGGCTTTTAAAACAAGCTCCTGTTACATCATTATCTAAAGTTATACAGATATCTTCCATAATTCAATCAAAGGCTTTCAAAACAAGCTCCTGTTACATCATTATCTAAAGTTGTACAGATATCTTCCATAATTCAATCAAAGGCTTTTAAAACAAGCTCCTGTTACATCATTATCTAAAGTTGTACAGATATCTTCCATAATTCAATCAAAGGCTTTCAAAACAAGCTCCTGTTACATCATTATCTAAAGTTGTACAGTTGGTTTTGTTTGACACCACCACTGGAAGGAAACCTGCTACATTTCTCCATTAGTAACAAGGGATCTTTTATATGCACCATCCCACAGACATGATAGCACATACCACAGCCTTAGATATACCATTAGTGATGCACTAGCTGGAACGAGAAATACTCAACTGATGGGAATCGACTCTAGACCGACCGCACATCAGGCAACCACTCTACCACTGGGCTTCACATCCCCCCCCCCCCTCACATCCCCCCTCACATCCCTGTCTAAACCTTGTAAAATAACCGTCATATCAAAATATAGTAAACTGATATTCTATACAATCAAATATATTTCTCCCAACCCTAGCCATGCAAGACCAGCGTATTCCATGCGGAATAACTCGGTCTTGCATGACCATGTGACTTTATTGTTTGAGCTGATATTAACATTGGGTGACATCACATAAATGGCAAAATAACGCAAGAAATGCTTTTTATATTTCATAAAAACAAGGAAACCTGCTGTCATAATGAAATTATACTATCATTTTCGGTTTATACTTATAGTATAAACCATTTTTGGGTACGTTCTTTTCAATGGTTATGATTCTTTTATTTTAAGATAAAAAATAAAAAATGTAGGTTTTTTGCATTTCCCCCAAATGCTTGTTTTTCATCTACTGGATGGGAGAAAAGTAATCCTCCATTATGCATCAATGTGGGACAGGGATATTCCACCCTCGGGTACATAATAGGATGTCAGGGACTCGGTAAGCCTCGTCCCTGACAACAAATTATGTACCCTCGGATTGAATAGCCCAGTCCCACAGACACATATGAAGGATTCTTTTAATATATATATATAGCGATCTCTATATACCTCCATAGCAAATTGTGACATGATATTGAACAAAATGTTCCCAAACAGAAATGCTTTAAGATAAGCTGTTAATCAAGCTTGACTAAATGCTTGGCTATGTTTTAAAGTTTTTTGTGAAGCTTCAATATTTAGCCACCTCTATAGTCTTTGATCAAGCCTGATTAAATTCTCAGTCATGCTTTACAAAATTTAGCTAAGCATGACTGAACATTCATCAGTATTCTACATTTCTTAAGGAAGCATGACTAAATGCTGTTTTATGCTCTGTTATATTCTACAATAGTCAATAAAGCATGACTGAAAGCTCTGTTATATTCTACAACAGTTGGTCAAGCACGACTTAATGCTAGTTAAATTCTACAACAGTTGGTAAAGCACAGCTGAATGCTCTGTTATATTCTACAATAGTTGGTCAAGCACGACTTAATGCTAGTTAAATTCTACAATTATTGTTCAAGCATGACTGAATGCTCTGTTATAGTCTACAATTATTGGTCAAGCATGACTGAGTGCTTAGTTATAATCTACTGTTCTTGATCAGATATGACTGAATCCGTGGCTAAATCGTACAATCTTGACTGAATGCTTACTATTAGTTAAATTCCACAATTACTGGTCACGCATGACTGAATGCTTGGTTAAGTTTTACAATTCATGAACACGCCTGTTTGAATGCTCGGCTAAATTCTACAATTAATGGTTAACCATGACTGAATCTTTCATCACTAATTTCATTTCTTTTCAACTTATTTTCATGCTTATATCCAATTAAGGTTCAAGCACGCTGTCCTGGACACACATATCAGCTATCTGGGCTGTCTGTTCAAGACAGTGGATTAGTTGTTAGTGGTTAGTAAAAGAGAAGAAGATGTAGTGGTCTTACACTTAACCATTGGTGGGAGCCGGTACCGGGATGTGAACCCTGTACCTACCAGCCTTATGTCCGATGGCCTAACGAACGACACCACCAAGGCCAGTTTCATCACTAAATGTTCAGCGAAGGTCACGCATAACTGAATTTATTATTTGAAGATATAACCTACATGTACTCTTGACCAAGCCCGTGAGCCAACAGCAATACAAAGTTCTGCCAAATATTTCACTCATGCAAGCTCGCAATTATTAATTTAACCATTTCATTTTCAATCTGCACATCACTGAGTATCATCTGCCCCGGGTTGGGCCCCTGGCCTCTCAGAGGTCGAACTCCGGGGCAGACATGCTTGAAACCTCTGTGGTATATGAGCATGTTACAATATTATAGAACGGAACTGAGTATCTACACTGTGTTTGTAAAGAGATTTAATCTATACCTGATCTTGCTGTTTCTCATCCTTCCCTTTATCTTGTGCCTTATTTCCAGACTTTTCCGTATCATGTTCCTCAGATAGATGTATCTGTGCTTTATCGTCCTTCCCTTTATCATTGTGTAAATCAGGAGGATTAATCTGTGCCTTATCATCCATCACTTTATCATCATGTACTTCAGGTGGATTAATCTGTGCTTTATCATCCCTCGCTATATCTTGTACTTCAGGAGGATTTATCTGTGCCTTATTCTGACCTTTATCATCATGTATTTCTGGAGGATTTATCTGTGCCTTATTTTGACCTTTATCATCATGTACTTCAGGAGGCTTTATCTGTGCCTTATCTTCTTCATGTACTTCAGGAGGCTTTATCTGTGCCTTATCTTCTTCATGTACTTCAGGAGGCTTTATCTGTGCCATATCTTCTTCATGTACTTCAGGAGGCTTTATCTGTGCCTTATCTTCTTCATGTACTTCAGGAGGCTTTATCTGTGCCTTATCTTCTTCATGTACTTCAGGAGGCTTTATCTGTGCCTTATCTTCTTCATGTACTTCAGGAGGCTTTATCTGTGCCTTATCTTCTTCATGTACTTCAGGAGGCTTTATCTGTGCCTTATCTTCTTCATGCACTTCAGGAGGCTTTATCTGTGCCTTATTTTCCTCCTTCCCTGCCTCATTCTGTTGTCCAGGACCATCTCTGTGAGGCTGCTTATCGTCATCCTTTGGTGGATTCACATGCTCCTGGCCCTCAAAGTGAACCGGTGGCACTAGGTGTTCAGGTTTCCCGGTCGCTCTCTTCTGCTCCTTTAAACCTGCCTCAGTCTCAACATCTCTCTCCACTTGAATATTGCTGTGCACTCCAGAAATATCTTTGACTTTCTGTGAATTTTAAGAAATGTTAACACAAACTTAACTACAGGTTACACTGATGATGAATAATATTACAGAGTAATAATACATGACTTGGACAAAGAATGTAACCAGGATGTAGCCCCAAAAGAAATAAAAAAAAATAAAAAATGGATAATGCACCAAATCCGTAAAGTTGGGTTTCCTCAAATCAATTTTTGTAGGACCAATTTGTCACCAAAAAAACAAACAAACAAAAAATTATAATGCACCAAATCACTAAATATGAGTTTACACAAAGCAATTTGTAGGATCAATTTGTACCCATAATTTGTTTTTAATAATAATAAAAATTAAACATAGGTATTGCAGCAAATCTGTAAAGTTGTGATTCCTCAAAGTGATTTTTGTCAGACCAATTTGTACCTAAAACAAATCAAATAAAAACGAAAAATGGGTAATGCACCAGGGGCCTAATTCATGCAGGTCTCTTAGCTCTGCTAGACAACAAAGCATCCTCTTTGTAAGTCTTTTAGCACTGCTCTGCGAGATCGGAAAGTTGCGAGAGTAAATATTTATAAAGTCGGGCACACATCTCTGTAATTCCGCTGTACAGTAAATATTTATAAAGTCGGGCACACATCTCTGTGATTCCGCTGTACAGTAAATATTTATAAAGTCGGGCACACATCTCTGTGATTCCGCTGTACAGTAACATCTCTGTGATTCCGCTGTACAGTAAATATTTATAAAGTCGGGCACACATCTCTGTGATTCCGCTGTACAGTAAATATTTATAAAGTCAGGCACACATCTCTGTGATTCCACTGTACAGTAAATATTTATAAAGTCGGGCACACATCTCTGTGATTCCGCTGTACAGTAAATATTTATAAAGTCGGCCACACATCTCTGTGATTCTGCTGTACAGCAAATATTTATAAAGTCGGGCACACATCTCTGTGATTCCGCTGTACAATAAATGTCGGATGTTGCTGCAGATAAATCAGAAGCCGATGGGACAATTCTTCTTCATGATGAGAGAGCTCATACATTTGCCATATTTGTGTTGAAACTCATTTTCCCGCAAATGGCCAATATTTTTTTATTTTTTTATTTTCTTGGATTAAAATCATTATAGGTCTGAAAAGTCAGCCAGGCAAATGTCACCACAGCTCTAGTTGTATGTCAGGGTTGATGGGTGTGACATCTTGATGGGTTCAAAGAGTACCAGATGGTTGTATGTTAGGGTTGATGGGTGTGACATCTTGATGGGTTCAAAGAGTACCAGATGGTTGTATGTTAGGGTTGATGGGTGTGACATCTTGATGGGTTCAAAGAGTACCAGATGGTTGTATGTTAGGGTTGATGGGTGTGACATCTTGATGGGTTCAAACAGTACCAGATGGTTGTATGTTAGGGTTGATGGGTGTGACATCTAGATGGGTTCAAACAGTACCAGATGGTTGTATGTTAGGGTTGATGGATGTGACATCTTGGTGGTTTCAAACAGTACCAGATGGTTGTGTTAGGGTTGGTGGGTGTATAATCTTGATGGTTTCAAACAGTACCAGATGGTTGTGTGTTAGGGTTGATGGATGTGACATCTTGGTGGTTTCAAACAGTACCAGATGGTTCTGGGTTAGGGATGATGGGTGTGAGATCTTGACGGTTTCAAACAGTACCAGATCATTGTGCGTTAGGGTTGATGGGTGTGAAATCTTGATGGTTACAAACAGTACCAGATGGTTGTGGGCGAGAGTCGATGGGTATGGCATATTAAACATATTTTACATGAAACTGTTTCAGAAAGGAAAGGAATGTTTATTTAAAGACACCATGGCACATTGTAAACTAAGATGTATGGTTTTTGCAGAAAGTTTACCGAAGAAATGCAATGCCACAGTTGATTACATCAGAAAAACAATACCTCTAGCTTTAAATATCAGTGTTTCTGCCAGAAAGAAATTTTCGGGTATGGTGCTATGAAATTGAATGCAACCAGTCAACAGGGGGTATAGGGGGCCTCCCCCAGAAAGAAAATGGGTTAAGTTTTGGGTTTGGGTTAAGACAATTATACAGTATTGATAACAGTAATTCATTTCGTCAAAAAGTTAACTTAAACAAAAATAAATATGCACAAAATTGGGTATGCTGCCATACTCATTCTACTCTTACAAAAAAAAACCCAATCATAATGAGAAGACATTCCAGTTATTATTGATACCAAAAAGCAACCACTTCGTTTACATTTAAAGCACACATCTGTCTCATCATAATATGATATTTCTAATACAATTCTGTTTAACAACACACCAGCAACTTGTTTAACCAGCCAATTGCTCTGGTATTTGGAACATAGTAGGAGGAAGGTAAAGTTAAAGTTTATTTTGATTAATGAAGCCACCAGAGCTCATTGATTTATTAATCATCAGCTTTTGGATGTCAAACATTTGGTGATTTTGAGAAGAAAGTTGAGAGGAAACCCACTATATTTTTCCATTAGTAGCAATGGATCTTTCACATGCACTTCCCCAATCACAACAGCACATACCGTGGCATTTGATATATCAGTCATGGTGCACTGGTTATAATGGAAAATAGCTCAATGGGCCCATACCAGTAGGAAGATAAAGTTAGTTTATTTTGTTTAACGATACCACTAGAATATAGTGATTAATTGATCATCAGCTACTCGGTATCAAACATGTGGTCATTGTGACAGTCTTTAGAAGAAATCTACTATATTTTTACTTTTGCAGCAAGAGATCTTTTATTTGCACTTCCCCCACGGACAGGACAGCACATACCACAGCCTTTAATATACCAGTTGTGGGACACTGGTTGTGATGGGGGTGGGTGGGTGGGTGGAATATCAGAGAATGCATCAACTGACCGGATTCGATCCTTTGACCAAAGCATCTGAAGTGAGCATTCAACCAATTCAGCAAGCATGCAAATTAGTTACCATCATCATCATCATCATCATCATCATCATGTAGCCAATCTGTATTCCCAGGACATTATGGTTTAAATTTACTTGGACATAAGCAGAGGAACATATGATCATCACCATCATTCCTATCATCACTGTGTAGATGTACAACATCATGTAATAACCCTGTCCTAGGCTGACTGTGCACACAGCCATACTACATATCCTGGGCTCCGTTCCACGAAGCTGTCTTAGCACTAAGATCACCGTAACTGCATAACTACCGTATGCTCTTAAGATGACCGTAGCGTTAAGACTGCTTTGTGGAATGGGGCCCTGGACAATAGGCTCTACATTATGCATTTAACACAACCTTAGCGATATGATCGCTTCGTGGAATGGGGCACTGGACAATAGGCTCTACCTTTATGCACTTAAGACAATCTTTGCACTATGATCTCTTTATTTAACGAGGACCTGGACAATATGCTCTAACGTATGCATTTAAGATGATCTTAGCAATATGATCACTTCATGGTATGGGGCTCTGCACAATGTGCTCTATCTTATGCTCTTTAGACAATCTTTGCACTAAGTCTGCTTCATGGAACAGGGCCCTGGACAATATGCTCTATCTTACGCACGTAAGATGTTCTTATATCTAAGATCTCATCATCAAACAGTGCCCTGGACAATATGCTCTACCTTATACACTTAAGATGATCTTAGCAATATGATCACTTCGTGGAACAGGGCCCTGGACAATATGCTCTAAGTTTATGGACTTAAGACAATCTTTGCGTTAAGAAGTCTTCATCGAACAGGGCCCTGGACAATATGCTCTACCTTATGCACAAAAGATGACCTTATCACTAAGATCACTTCAGGAACTAGGGCCTGCACAATATGCTCTATGTTTACACATACATGTACACATAAGCACAAAAAACATCAACATCATTATCAGCAGACCCCTCAACCATGCAAAACAACAGACAAGACGAAGACGACTACAAGCTGACAGTCTGTACATCTGCGTTATTAACAACAGCATGGTTTTCGTCCACCACCAGCCAGTTATATACCTTGTCCTTCACACGTCTGGTCCCACTCTTCTTGACGATGTCCTTCACATTCCTGATCACGCTCCTCTTGATGGCGGCTCCCGTCATGCTTCTTCCGAGTCTAGATGCAGAATTCACCACACCGCCAGCTATTTTACTGTCTAGCAGATGCGAAGAGTTTTTGTGTCGCACACCTGGTGCATGAAAGTCTCTCTGCAGCTTAGTGTGCAGCTGCTGTGATGAGTCTTTCTGTAGCAGATGCGAAGAGTTTCTGTGTAGCAGACGCGAAGAGTCTTTTGGTAGCATAACCAGAGAGTCTTTCTGTAGCAGATGCGAGGAGTTTCTGCGTAGCAGACGTGACAGGTTTTTATGCCATGGTCTCATCTGCTGTGGGTGTTGTTTGAAGAAACCAAGAGTTTCAGATTTTGGACTCTTTTCACTGGTGCTGTCGGTTTTGCCAGCAAAAACTAAACGTCCTTGTGTTTTGTTCACAGCCTGCTAAAGAGAGAGTCCATCATTCCAAAAAATAAGAAAAACATTACTGGATGTTCACAGGGCGAGTCCATTTGTCGTTGCTGGCAATCATGTAGCAACTGACTGGCTTTGGCAAAGAATGGCATCATTGACATATTGCAAGGAAAGGCTTAAATGTGCTTGTAATTTTCTTTGAAGTGCTGCTTGGAATTTCTGGTGAAAGGTTCGAGGACCCAGATGGTTCAAAGCCATGCAGAATTGTGCAGCAGATTCAAACCTTTGAAATTTGTAATGACAAACAGCAGTGCTGCCGTAAAAAGCAGTGGTCGATTTTATAACTTTTTTTGGGGGGGGGGGCCACGGGGCACAACAAAGTGTTGCCATCGGTTTAATAACAGGAATTAGGGCATTTTTTAAAGGAGGGGTATGAAGGCATTATGTAGTGAGTCAGCCAATCACAGAGTCAGCCAGCATGTCAATTATTAAAACATAAATCGACTGATTCAAGCCTCGAAATAGGAAGTAGAATATGGCCTGCTGTTACGTTTTAAAAGTAGCAGGCCAAAAGAAATACATGTATGTCCTGCTGGAATATGGAGTGAGTTACGGTTTGCGACGGTGTGTGGAAAAAAAGGACCTCTGAGGTGTATTTTAGTGCATTGAGGAATTAAAATACGACAGATTTACGAGATCAAGAGCGGATTAGATAATTGTACATACATCTCTCTCTTTAAAAATTACCTGTGATGTTTTTAGTAGCTTTGGGAAGTGATTTTCTATTTCAACTGCTAAAGGTAGGTCTAAAAAATAAGACTGCTTTTCACAGGCCGCTATTTTCAGCTCTGTAACTATTGTCAACGGACAGACAGAATGCTGTTCTAGTAAGTAAGTGAAACGAAACTGACTTGGACTAAAAAACTAGGAAAACTTTAATACAGGCACATGAAAACATGTGGGCCATTGTGAATTTTTCAACAAAAGAATTAGACTATCAAGTGCACTTCCTAATCTAAATGACAAAATTCCAAAGTGCACTCAATTTTTGATTGTATCTCAGCACAATGCTGAGCTCAAAGGATATTTTCAAGGATTTGTTGTTGAGCAATTTTAGTGACTCACATTCAATGGAATGGTTATACTACAAAAACAAGCCGTATATTATGCTAGGCAACATGCAGCTGGCAAAAAGAGCCGGAAAACAAAAACATTAAAATAAAACATATTCTATAGGATTAAATGTCTTGACTACCATAAACTGGTTTGGTAAATAAAGAAATCATTCTTGATGTAACATTCACTATAAATTTAATTATTAAACAAATTTTTTTTTTTTTTTTTTAAATTGCACTTCATTTTTTTAAAATAAAATTTATTAAATTTTAAACCTGTCAAAAAGTTTTATCAACATGAACTTTCATAGATGCAAAAATAATCAAAATTTAACTATCTTGGACTTAAATGTGAAAATGTAATGCTGGGCTACATACAAAAGTTGACATCATTGCTGCTGGAAAAACTAATATCTATATCGCAACTCTTGTATTTGTTAAAGCAAGAAACAAAATGCACAGAAAATTGTATGTTATAAGTATCAAGCAGTAAGCACAAATAATTGAAGCAGAAGATCAAAGTACATGCACATACATGTAATATATATTGATATCACACACACAGTTATATAACATGCTACATCTAATTACATCTAACAATTGTAAAAAAGAACCATTTTTTGTAACCCAAACAAATCATAAATATTTAGGACTCATTTTTCGACAGGAATCCAGGAAAATGAGTTGAAATTCCCAAATATTAAAATCACAAAATTCTATTAAATTCCTTTAACATCAATCTTCTATTCAATATTCATGCAACATGTATTTGAAAATATTTCAATGTCAGATATTTAATTAAATTATTTATTGACCTAAAATTCTGATTTATTCATGTAACAAAATCCAACGAAAAAAAGAGAGAATTTAGTGGATTCTTGTGACGTGGGGAAATGGATTCTGGAAAAAATTGGTAAAAAAAAAGAAAAAAGCATGGCCATGGCCAATATCTGTGTGGTCCTTAACCATATGTCTGATGCCATATAACCGTAATTAAATGTGTTGAGTGTGTCGTTAAATAAAACATTTCCTTCATGTCCACTAGAGCCCACTGATAATTAATCATCGGCTACTGGATGTCAACAGACTCTATTAGAGTCTTGAATCTAGACTCTTCAGACCGGCCTCGGTGGCGTCGTGGCAGGCCATCGGTCTACAGGCTGGTAGGTACTGGGTTCGGATCCCAGTCGAGGCATGGGATTTTTAATCGAGATACCGACTCCAAACCCTGAGTGAGAGATATTAAGAGAGGAAACCAGTTGTCACCACTTCATGGGCTACTCTTTTTAATTAGCAGCATGTGATATTTTATATGCACCATTCCACAGACAGGATAGTACATACTATGGCCTTTGTTACACAAGTTGTGAAGCACTGGCTGGAACAAGAAATAGCCCAATGGCTCTACCGATGGGGATCGATCCTAGACTGATCACGCATCAAGCGAACGCTTTACCACTGGGCTACATCATGCCCCTTCGTCCTGGGATACCAGACTCTATGCTTATTCCGATGCCTCACTACACAAGAGTTGTAAGACAGTGATATGACAGAGGTAAACGAGTTGTTAAAACATTCCTACCTGACCCGCGGGGTTCACCGCTCCGTCCGGCTGGATCCCCGCCATGTTCGGAGGCTGGACCTGCGCCTGTTGACCTTGACCGTGAGCATTTTCAATAACACCTTGGTTAACGCCTAAAAGTAACAGGAAAAAAAGAAATGTTTTATTTAACAGTGCATTCAAAAGATTTTTATTCACAGTTACATGTATACAGCATCAGCCTACAAGTAACGTTTACAGATCTTGCCGGATAATTAAATTTCCGATACATTCATTACAATATAATGTCATCCCAGTGGGAGTTTGTTCAATTCTCGATGAACGTCAAAAATTACATTGTCAGGGAACGTCATATCTGATGACGTCACTTTATCTTCCTGAGCGTTAATGTTTTAGAACAAAAAAATAATTAAAAATAAAATACGAACTTTTAGTGATATTATTAGTAAGTATGTTTCAAATTTAATTATAAGTATTGTCTTTTACTTCTTTAACGTTTATCTGGGAATGAAATTTTTTTTATCTGCAAACTTCTGTGAGAACGTCTTCGCCCATTAAGACCGGGTTTTTTCACTGGCACTGGTCTGGCGGATTAACCAATGGATGTTTGTGTACCTTACGATTGTGGCATGGAGATCAGAGGTTAGTGTATTATTATGCTGTAGCTGAAATGCAGGACAACAGACCATGAACTTAACAATTTTTACCTATAGCAATTTTGAAAGATTTTTGCCACAGCAAAATGCTTGCATACAACAATTTTGAGCCTACCTACAGCCCAGTGTTCTTCTGCTCCATTTAAGCGGGGCAGCTAAACCCTTTATTGCATTTTGCCACTCATTCACGTTCTGACGCCATCCTTTATTTTTCTGCTAGCTAGCTCTGGGTGATCGGAAAATGTCGCTAAATCAACATTTTAAACTTTTCTAATAAAATAACTTTTATTACATGGAATTTATTCGCCAAATTAAAATAAAATTCACCAATAGTTTTTAAAATTCGCCAATTGTGTTTAAAATTCGCCAATAGTTTTTAAAATTTGCCAATTTGGCGAGTGTCAGAGCTAGTCCTGCTAGTTTATTTTATGAGATCCATCTCCGCTATTTCCAAATGCACTTCTTTCCCACACAAAAATAAAATAAATAAATCAGTCTGCAGACTGGACAGTGGTGTGTACGAAAAAGTAACTGACAAAAAACTTCAGTAGCTTACGAGAGTTTTTTTTATAACATAATTTAACAATATTTTTAACAGCCTTTTTTTATTGCATACCTGTTCAGTCTTATTATAGTGATAAAGACATTTTGAAAGCGTGTGATAAATTTATTTTGAATCACACATATTTGCGATCTGGACCAGAAATTTTAAATGGGGAATTCCCTTTTTCTTTTTACTGCAGTTAGCGCCTTTTATTTACTGATGTCATATATGATTTACAAATAACGTCACATCATATTTGAAACATTACACAAGGCTGCCGCGGAGTATGATTCTTAACATTAAGTAAATCCATTAAAGGAGTATTAATCACAGATTTAACAAAGAGTTGTTATGACATTAATTTTTTTTTTTTTTTTAGAAAAACAAAAAAGAAGGTATGTAATAAATCACATGTTGTTTTCGCTTCCTATTTATTGCACTCATTTATTTTGCAAAAGAACATACAACTTGACTGCTACGCGGTCTCGTGGTATATATTATGGTGCAAAATAAACTTGTGCGATAAACAAGAAGCGAAAACAATGTAAGTGAAGTTCTGTGTATGTCCCATACTTGTATCCAAGTTGAACTATTAAAAACGTAAAGTTTGTTTTATTTAACGACACCACTAGCGCACATTGATTTTTTTATCTTATCATCGGCTATTGGATGTCAAACATATGGTCATTCTGACACTGTTTTTTAGAGGAAACCTGCTGTCGCCACATAGGCTACTCTTTTACGACAGGCAGCAAGGAATCTTTTATTTGCGCTTCTCACAGGCAGGATAGCACAAACCTTGGCCTTTGTTGAAACAGTTATGGATCACTGGTCGGTGCAAGTGGTTTACACCTACCCATTGAGCCTTGTGGAGAACTCACTCAGGATTTGGAGTCGGTATCTGGATTAAAACCCAGTACCTACCAGCCTGTAGACCGATGGCCTAACCACGACGCCACCGAGGCCTGTAAAGTTAAATTATTAATGAAAATGTCTCAAACCTTGCTGTACAGCTCCTCCAAGCTCCAAATTGTTCACATTCTGCACGGGCTGGTTCTGAAAATAAACAACATCCATAATACGTGAATGAATGAATCTCAGACATTTTTAATAACCAATTCATACACACGAGACAGTCTGTAAAATACTGAGCAGTGGTCGAAATACTGCCAGAGCTGTAGATTTCATCAAAATGGAGGTGATAAATGTTATATGCCCAAAATACATATGCAAATAAATACAAATAATCAGACCCAAATTAAGTACAGACCTCAACACCACTGAAATGTTAAGTTTAATTAGATTAAAATAACTTGAAATGCATTTGTGAACACTGACAACTCTACAACAGTTGTTAATGACGGTACTGAACTAAAACAACCTTCCTGCACTCTGAAAAGACAAAATGTTCCCACAGTGACCAAATTATTCAGATCTAAAACGCTGACTGGATATTTGTTTTTTGCATGTCATCCCATTGGACTGACAATTATTTTACATTTATGTTCACACCTTCGTCCGAGTCAGTCATGTTTAGACTAGAGTTAGCAAAATGTGTAGCTTTCCAGACCGATGGTCAAGCAGATATTTCAGCCAATTTCGATCCTTGCAAAAAGAAACATCAAGCTTTTCTTTCAAATAATGGGGGGGGGGGGAGAGAGAGAGAGAGAGAGAGAGAGAGAGAGAGAGAGAGAGAGAGAGAGAGAGAGAGAGAGAGAGAGAGAGAGAGGTATATAGTTCAGTGGTAGAGTCCTCCCTGAGATATGATGGGTCATGGAATGACTTAGTGGACTAGGATTATCTCCCTCTCCCCCCTTTCAATTGGTGCCACACAATTGGACCATGGTATACCAAATACCACGACGTATACTGTTCGGTCTATGGGAAAGTGTTTATCGGTAAGAGTAGCTTATATGTGTATGTGGCAGCGGGTTTCCTCTTTCTCTCTAGCAACAAAAATGTTGTTTAACGACAACACTACAGCACATGTATTTATTAATCATTGGCTATAGGATGTCAAACATTTGGTAGTTTTGACATATAGTCTTAGATAGGAAACCCGCTACATTTTTCTGTTAGTAGTAGGAAGGGATTTTTTTTATATGCACCATCCCATAGGCAATATAACACATACCAAAGCCTTTGATATACATGTCGTGGTGCACCGGCTGGAACAAGAAATACCCCAATGGGCCACAGATGGGGATCAATCTCAGACAGGTCACACATCAAGCAAACATTTTACCACTGGCCTACATCCTGGGTTAGTTGTTAGTGAAAGAGAAGAGGGTGTAGTAGCCTTACACCAACCCATTGAGTCCTTAAGAACTTGCTCTGGGTTGGAACCGGTACTGGGCTGCGAACTTTGTACCTACCAGCCTGCAGTTCGATGGCTTAACCACTGCACCACCAAGGCCTTTAGCATCAAGAAATTACAATTATTGCATGAATAGTACATGAGTTATCTCCCATATTCTTAAGTTGCTGTGTTGCTTAAACACATAAACATGTCGACACTTGAAAGCAAAAGTTAACGACACAATAGTACAGGCATATAGGAACCGGGTAGGCGTACTGTGAGGACAAAAAAGTGTTTTTGTTTTTCTGTCCCACTTTATATAAAAGTTAAAAACATAGCTTGCCCCCATCCCTCTCACAACTAGAGATTGTGCACCCACACACTCCAGATATCACTTCTATGGGTCTGTAGTAGGTATACATGTATGTATGATGATGGTAATGCCTAGTAATAAGCCCAATTCCTCAACTACTGGAAGAGTTTTAAATATCTTACAGCGACGTTCATATTGTTGGCATTCTGGTTTTGCAGATCCGGAATCTGACCGTGACCTTGGGCCATGTTGACAACATTCTGATTCTGCAGACCCAAATCTTGACCTTGACCTTGACCTTGTGGTAGGCCACCAACCTGCTGCTGTTGCTGCTGCTGTTGTTGCTGCTGTTGCTGGATGCCTTGTAAGTTCTGATTTACCTGCTGTGCATTCTGTAGATTTTGTTGATTCTGGGCGTTAACATTTGCTGCATTCTGTAAAAAAATAAAAAAAAATAAAAAAATAACAATAATTAAAAAAACAAAAACAAATTATATATATATATATATATATCATATAATATCTTACATTTTCAGTGCAATCAAAGTATGTGATATTTTTCAGATCACATACTTTAAGAATTTTATAACTTTGCAAATTAGATGTAAATTAGTCGAGGTCTCGGCACTAGGTTTATTGACATTTAAGCAAATGTACTTGGGTGACATATCAATGGCAATTTGACACTGAAAGCTGTCCAGCGTTCAGAAAAAAAACCAAAAAAAAAACGTTAGGCATAACTTTATTTTGATGTAAGGACATCCAAAATGACGTCATTCGAATTTGACGTCATTTCCATTCAAAAATACACCGCGCCACATATTCTTACGTCATTTGAATATCTAGTAATGGCGGACTGGGATTAAAGTTGCTTGTACAGTTTACAAAAACATGTTGTATTAAGCTTGAGCTTATATGATAAAGAGATTATTACCCTCGTGTATTTCGGAATCGTCAATATATATTAGGAATAAAAATAATGTATTATGCTTGCCAGAGTCTCGCATAATACAATTTTTATTCCTAATATATGATATTGACGATACCGAAAAACACTCTGGTAATAATCTATATATACATGTGTATATATATAAATATAGATCGATAGATAGATAGATCGATAGATACATAGTGGGGCTGGATCTATAGTCCGTCCCACAGAAAACACCTTTTTTTATGCTATTAAATTTACTACAAGTTATTTTTTGTCATGTCCAAAACACTTTTACTTTTCTTCTTACGTTGAACCAAACTGAAATTATTTACAAAAACATTTTTTGTAGCAGGATGGAATGGACTAAAGCTCAGTTAACAGAGTGCTCGCCTGTTGTGCTTGGGTTATAGGACTGAATCCCATTGGTCAAAGTTTGTTTTATTTTGTTTAACAACACCAATAGAGCACATTGATCTATTCATCATCGACTATTGGATGTCAACTATTTTGTGATTTTGAAATATAGTCTTAAAGAGGAAACATGGCTACATACATTTATTTTCCAATAGTAGCAAGGCATATTTTATATAAAGTTAAAGTTCGTTTTGTTTTATATATGCATCATCCCACAGACAGGACAGCACATACCACGGAAGAAATAAAAGAAACAGCCCTATGGTCCCACTTGCTCTAGTCTTTTTACCAGCAGAGTGCATTTGAAAATATGGAGGTGGGATGTAACCCAGTTGTAAAGTGCTTGTGCGGTTGGTCTTAGGATCTATCCCCGTCTCAGATTACCAACTGCCAGCAGAAAGTTAGCCAAGTTTCTGCTCTCAGGACTTTTATGACTGTCCAGTTGCTAGTCTGAGCACTCTTACAACACTCTTACAACTTGATTCTTATCGTATAACCCATTGGTTGTGAATCTGAATGCACCCGTCGTTAGTCGGGAGTTGGGGAAATTACAACGCAAACATAGAGTTGGCCAACTTTCTGATGGCAGTTGGTAGTCTTATCATAGCTTTAGTTACGGCAAGAAAAACAGTGACATTTACTTATCAGAACTCACAACATCCATCATGACTACTGACATGCACATAAAAATTGAAATACAAATTAAACTACAAACAATTAATAAACAGGCATTTTAGTTCAACATGCATGCAATACAATATGCAGATTCTTTATTAGGCCAAACAAAAAAATAGGTGTGTTTCTGATTGCATCCCCCCAAAAAATAGGGTAGGTAGGTAGGTTTTTTTTTTTCTTCTTTTCCCCTTCCCTTTCTTCCTTAATGTGTGTGTACTTATATAACATTATCTATAAATAATATATATGGATTGTGGCATAAACAGATGTTTAAAATATCGAAATAACCTGTACCAAGGCTATGTTCGTACATTCGTTTACTTCCTTGACCGACCAAGCTGTTCGGTGGTAGCTAATTAGGGGAAGGAACTCTATTACAAAAGCTTTTTCATAATTTCTCGATGTTTTTCGGAAGGGAATTACATATGCAAAATGTATCGTATAATAGTACGTAAACAATGTGCAAGGAAGGAAATACTCTTGTTTGGTGATGTTGTCCTCTTTTATTTTTACTTCTTTTTTTTATTTATTTTTATTTTTATTTTTTTATTTTTTTCATTTTTTTTTTCAGTTTAAGAGAAAAAAATATTAGGGTCGGGGGTAAAACTAGGGACGGTCGGTCGACCGGAAACACACCTATTTTTTTGTTTGGCCTTATCATTCACCAAATCAGAATATTACCAATAAATTACAGAAGGTGATTTTGTCATATTTGAAAAGTAGGTTACAGACTTGAATAAATCATTTCAGATTGCATGTACATCAGCCTTTTACTTGTTTGGTTGCCGGTAGAAAGCGTATAGAAAATGTTTTAAAAATCCAAGATTATTTGACTTTTTAAAACTGTTTTTTCCTGATGAAGCAGGGCACCGACCTAAAAAGTATATGGTGCACGTGAAACTCCTTTTTTGTCATGTTGACACTTTTCATGTTTGATTAGGGTTGGGAAGGTATAAATTTCTTTGCAATCTGGTTTTAGAAAACCATGACACCAAAACATAAACTGAGCATTCTGGACTGTGGTCGAGCCATGCCATGTCTGAATGATAGCATATCCATGAAACAAGTAGCAAGATGCCTGCAAGTGAGCCATTCCGTCATCCATTAACTGTAACAGCGTTTCCATACCACTGGCACATCGAATAAGCTACTCCATTTAGATGCAGTGGCCCTGTGGCCCTTAACTTCTTGTGACTATATATATATATATATATATATATATATATATATATATATATATATACTTCAGAATACACTCCATCACCAAAGTACAACAAGCCCATTTCTAATCAATTACTGTTTTACACATTGTCTAGTCAGACATGTTACAAACCTTACTGTATTTGTGCAAAGTGTAATTAGGAGCCATTCAAATATTACCTAACGCTCGATGGGGTTTGTTAAAACATTAAGTAGTGTTTCAGAGGGTGGGTGGGTGTACTGAACAGCATTTCTTAACATACTTTTTTTTATTACTAAAATATTTAGTTTTGGGGGTTTGGGTTTTTTGTTTTTGTTTCTGTAACTGGGGAACATAGGTAGTAAACAGCTAGATGTAAACATCCAACTATGATTACAAATCCGAATCCCAAATAGTGTTAACATTATATTACACCCATAGCATGACTTGCTTGTGAACGGGGAGGGAGGGAGGGAGGGAGGGGTCTCCAAGTGTTATGTAATATTTTGAGAGAATGTATGGTACAGTGTTACAGAGTCTTACTGGGGTGTCTAATTTTGACAAATATAACATTACATAATATTCAAACAGCCCAAAACAATACCAGTGTTTGACAAATGTTTGAGAAAATCACTAGCCCCAACAGAAGCTTTGGCTAGTGCCCTATGTATTATAGTAACACAGTTGAGAAAATTACTAGCCCCCACAGAAGCTTTGGCTAGTGCCTATGTATTATAGTAACACAGTTGATAATTTCCACTAGCCCCACAGAAGCTTTAGCTAGTGTCCTATGTATTATAGTAATACAGTTGATAATTTCCACTAGCCCCACAGAAGCTTTGGCTAGTGTCCTATGTATTATAGTAATACAGTTGATAATTTCCACTAGTCCTCACAGAAGCTTTGACTAGTGCCCTATGTATTATAGTAACACAGTTGATAATTTCCACTAGCCCCACAGAAGCTTTAGCTAGTGCCCTATGTATTATAGTAATACAGTTGATAATTTCCACCAGCCCCCACAGAAGCTTTGGCTAGTGCCCTATAGTTGATAATTTCCACCAGCCCTCACAGAAGCTTTGGCTAGTGCCTATGTATTATAGTAACACAGTTGATAATATCCACTAGCCCCACAGAAGCTTTAGCTAGTGCCCTATGTATTATAGTAATACAGTTGATAATTTCCACTAGTCCTCACAGAAGCTTTGACTAGTGCCCTATGTATTATAGTAATACAGTTGATAATTTCCACTAGTCCTCACAGAAGCTTTGACTAGTGCCCTATGTATTATAGTAATACTGTTGATAATTTCCACTAGCCCCACAGAAGCTTTGGCTAGTGTCCTATGTATTATAGTAATACAGTTGATAATTTCCACTAGTCCTCACAGAAGCTTTGACTAGTGCCCTATGTATTATAGTAACACAGTTGATAATTTCCACTAGCCCCACAGAAGCTTTAGCTAGTGCCCTATGTATTATAGTAATACAGTTGATAATTTCCACCAGCCCCCACAGAAGCTTTGGCTAGTGCCCTATAGTTGATAATTTCCACCAGCCCTCACAGAAGCTTTGGCTAGTGCCTATGTATTATAGTAACACAGTTGATAATATCCACTAGCCCCACAGAAGCTTTAGCTAGTGCCCTATGTATTATAGTAATACAGTTGATAATTTCCACTAGTCCTCACAGAAGCTTTGACTAGTGCCCTATGTATTATAGTAATACAGTTGATAATTTCCACTAGTCCTCACAGAAGCTTTGACTAGTGCCCTATGTATTATAGTAATACAGTTGATAATTTCCACTAGCCCTCACAGAAGCTTTGGCTAGTGCCCTATGTATTATAGTAATACAGTTGATAATTTCCACTAGCCCTCACAGAAGCTTTGGCTAGTGCCCTATGTATTATAGTAATACAGTTGATAATTTCCACCAGCCCCCACAGAAGCTTTGGCTAGTGCCCTATAGTTGATAATTTCCACCAGCCCTCACAGAAGCTTTGGCTAGTGCCTATGTATTATAGTAACACAGTTGATAATATCCACTAGCCCCACAGAAGCTTTAGCTAGTGCCCTATGTATTATAGTAATACAGTTGATAATTTCCACTAGTCCTCACAGAAGCTTTGACTAGTGCCCTATGTATTATAGTAATACAGTTGATAATTTCCACCAGCCCCCACAGAAGCTTTGGCTAGTGCCCTATAGTTGATAATTTCCACCAGCCCTCACAGAAGCTTTGGCTAGTGTCCTATGTATTATAGTAATACAGCTGATAATTTCCACTATCCCTCACAGAAGCTTTGGCTAGTGCCCTATGTATTATAGTAATACAGTTGATAATTTCCACTATCCCTCACAGAAGCTTTGGCTAGTGTCCTATGTATTATAGTGATACAGTTGATAATTTCCACTATCCCTCACAGAAGCTTTGGCTAGTGCCCTATGTATTATAGTAAAACAGCTGATAATTTCTACTAGCCCTCACAGAAGCTTTGACTAGTGTCTTATGTATTATAGTAATACAGTTAATAATTTACACTAGCCCCCACAGAAGCTTTAGCTAGTGCCCTATGTATTATAGTAATACAGCTGATAATTTGCACTAACCCCCACAGAAGCTTTAGCTAGTGCCCTATGTATTATAGTAATACAGTTGATAATTTCCACTAGCCCCAACAGAAGCTTTAGCTAGTGCCCTATGTATTATAGTAATACAGTTAATAATTTCCACTAGCCCCTAGAAGCTTTGGCTAGTGCCCTATGTATTACAGTAATACAGTTGATCATTTCCACTAGTCCCCACAGACGCTTTAGCTAGTGCCCTATGTATTACAGTAATACAGTTGATCATTTCCACTAGCCCCCACAGAAGCTTTAGCTAGTGCCCTATGCATTACAGTAATACAGTTGATCATTTCCACTAGCCCCCACAGAAGCTTTAGCTAGTGCCCTATGCATTACAGTAATACAGTTGATCATTTCCACTAGCTCCCACAGAAGCTTTGGCTAGTACCCTATGCATTATAGTAATACAGTTGATAATTTCCACTAGCCCCCACAGACGCTTTGGCTAGTGCCCTATGCAATATAGTAATACAGTTGATAATTTCCACTAGCCCCCATAGATGCTTTGGCTAGTGCCCTATGCAATATAGTAATAGTTGATAATTTCCACTAGCCCCCACAGACGCTTTGGCTAGTGCCCTATGCATTATAGTAATACAGTTGATAATTTCCACTAGCCCCCACAGAAGCTTTGGCTAGTGCCCTATGCATTATAGTAATACTGTTGATAATTTCCACTAGCCCCCACAGATGCTTTATCTAGTGCCCTATGCATTATAGTAATACAGTTGATAATTTCCACTAGTCCCCACAGAAGCTTTGGCTAGTGCCCTATGTTTCATAGTAATAGAGTTAATAATTTCCACTAGCCCTGACTAAAAATGCAGTAGCTAGCAAGGGCTAGTGGATTTGTCGAACCATGAATATATGTTAAAAAAAAGAAAAAAAGGATGTGCTGAATTATCATGCATGAATGAGTTTAACGACACCCCAGCACAAAAATACCCATCAGCTATTGCGTGTCACAACAGGTAAGTATATAGAAATATTACTGCTGAATTATACCAATATTTATCATTCATTAAATGCTTTCGTAGGAGATATCGCTGGCACTATAATTTGTGATATCTCTTAGGAGACATTGCTTCATTTTCTGACGTCACTGTGTATGTTTCAGCACTAAACCTATCAATAGTGACTTCATGCCACTGTCGTTCTGCTAGTGAACGAGTCTACCGATGCCAAATAATATAGTGGCATTCAACCCACATTACTGACATTGTTTGCAATTGTTGCAAATGAAAAGAATGATAATGGATGATATAAACAATACCCCCCTCGTGTCTTGTAATATCATAATTTATCATTGATAAAAGTATAAAAAATCCCCGGCAAGCCTCAGATTTCATACTTTTATCAAGTCATGCTGATAAATTATGATATCACAAGACACTCGGGGAGTATTCCCTATATAAGAATTAAAAGGGTACACTGAAAATACATGTATGATGTAGCAGGCCTGTAGGAAGATGCATATTTCTTTCTCCTACTCTATATAAATACATTTTAATATCTGGTTTGTGTCTCCCCCCTCCCCCGAACCCACCTAGATACTTTGCCCACCTCCACTACATGTAGATATTAAAAACATTATGAAACCTATTTAACTAATTTAGACAAACGTAAGCAACTGAAAGCATTCCAACAGACATAATAGCCACTGAGAGTGAAGTAACTGAGAGCGAAGTAACAGAGAGCGAAGTAACAGAGAGCGAAGTAACAGAGAGCGAAGTAACTGAGAGCGAAGTAACTGAGAGCGAAGTAACTGAGAGCGAAGTAACAGAGAGCGAAGTAACAGAGAGCGAAGTAACAGAGAGCGAAGTCACTGAGAGCGAAGTAACAGAGAGCGAAGTAACTGAGAGCGAAGTAACAGAGAGCGAAGTAACAGAGAGCGAAGTAACTGAGAGCGAAGTAACAGAGAGCGAAGTAACTGAGAGCAATGTAACCGAGAGCGAAGTAACCGAGAGCGATGTAACCGAGAGCGAAGTAACTGAAAGTACAGTAACTGAGAGTAGAGTAAAGATCCGTTTCCACTTCCATGTTTAGCGCTCCTATCTGCTGTTCGCATCTCGGCGATATATGCAGCCGGATAGGGCTTTCTGTCAACAGTACACAGAGCATGAAAAAAGAAAAACAAACATGCCGCATGAAACACTCTGAAATGCCCATTTTGCACTGTTGTGGAAACCATTACATTGTAACTAGAGTACAGCAATCGAAGCATTTGATAGATGTGACTGACGCTAATAAAAGTGGAAACAGGCCTTAAGAGACAGACAAATTGACAGAGGAATGTTTTAAATGATGACAACCTTGGCTTGTCCAAGCTGAATCTCCAACTGGTGAATGACACTCTGGTCCTGCTGCAGTTGATTCTAGGAAAGGAAAATAGTCCACATATCATTTTTGGAGTCAATGCTAAGAAAGGAAAATATTCCACATATCATGTTTTGGGTTGATTCTAAGAAAATAAAATAATCCACATATCATGTTTTGGGTTGATTCTAAGAAAAGAAAATATTCCACATGTCATGTTTTGAGTTGATTCCAAGAAAGGATAATATTCCACATGTCATGTTTTATGTTGATTCTAAGAAAGGATAATATTCCACATATCATGTTTTAATTCCAAGAAAGAAATTTTTTCTGCATATCATGATTTGAGTTTAGTCTTAAAAAGTGAAATATTCCACATACACGTATCATGTTTTTAGTTGATTCCAAGAAAGGAAAATATTCCACGTGACATATCATGATTTGAGTTGATTCTAAGAAAGACAAATACTCCACAAATCATATTTTGAGTTGATTCTAGGACAAGAAAATATTCCACGTCATGTTTTGAGTTGATTCTAAGAAAGGAAAATATTCCACATATCATGTTTTGATTCTAAGAAAGGAAAATATTCCACGTCATATTTTGAGTTGATTCTAAGAAAGGAAAATATTCCACAAATCATGTTTTGAGTTGATTCTAAGAAAGGAAAATATTCCATGTCATGTTTTGAGTTAATTCTAAGAAAGGATAATATTCCACAAACCATGTTTCGAATTGATTCTAAGAAAGGAAAATATACCGCAAATCATGTTTTGAGTTGATTCTAAGAAAGGAAAATATTCCATGTCATGTTTTGAGTTAATTCTAAGAAAGGATAATATTCCACAAACCATGTTTCGAATTGATTCTAAGAAAGGAAAATATTCCGCAAATCATGTTTTGAGTTGATTCTAAGAAAGGAAAATATTCTACATAATCATGTTTTGAGTTGATTCTAAGAAAGGAAAATATTCCACAATTCATGTTTTGAGTTGATTCTAAGAAAGGAAAATATTCCACATAATAATGTTTTGAGTTGATTCTAAGAAAGGAAAATTTTCCACAATTCATGTTTTGAGTTGATTCTAAGAAAGGAAAATATTCCACATGTCATCTTTTGAGTCGATTCTAAAAAAGGATAATATTCCACAAATCATGTTTTGAGTTTATTCTAAGAAAGGATAATATTCCACAAATCATGTTTTGAGTTTATTCTAAGAAAGGAAAATATTCCATATAATCACAAGAAGTTAGAGGCCTCTGAGAACTGAAAATTAACGTACGCCATTTATCGGTTATGCCCCAAAAAAATCCAGGAAACCCATTTCATTTTTGTGTAACCCATCAGGACCATATATATGATGTCAAATTCAATGCACAAACGAAAACGAAAAATGGGTTTAGCAAACTATTCTTAAGCCAGCAATGTACGCATGAAACCTAGTCTATCGCTTTCGCATTTTTCAAAGGCTGATTAACTTTCAAGTACACTATCAGTTTAAATTATATAATTACAACATTTCTGCTGCTATTCAATTTATTATTTATCGTTATTCTGATTGGACGACGTCAAAGAAAAACTGAAAGTTGTCCTTCGATAAACCTCAGAAAATTAAGTTTTTACGTTAAACAGGTCATGGAAAGGACGCTAGAAGCTGATTTATGTGTATTTTAACTAAATATGGTGTGTTCAGGCACTTGTGCATACATTTTAGAAGAGGGTGAGGGGCTAAACTGTGGCTAGCAAAGTTTATGAGGGGTTAAGAAATGCTTGCCCTGAAAAAGTAGTGAAAAAAAAGGATAAAATTTGTTCAATCATGGGTAGGGTTCGACCGCTGAAACCCACCCTCTGCACATGCTCCTGTGTTGGTAATTATATAACAACTGTTTGTCGTTTTTTTAATGAATTTATCGATGTAGGCCTACAACTGTCACAAAAGGCATAAAATTATGTAGCATAGTGAATTATTTTAAAATAAAAACCTCAGAAAATAACGTCATTATGTCAAATGGGATGCCATTACGTAAAGCAGATCATGGGAAGAATGTTAGAAACCGATTTATGAATTACATGTATGTGTAGTTTTAAGTAAATAAGTTGTGAAGTTTGTAATTATAAGAATTGGTTGTCATTTTGTTGTGAATTTATCGATGTATAATTTTTATGGTCTGCAGGATAAAGATAATAACTAGTTGTTGGATATCTGCTTTATCCTGTTCAGGCCGAATGAGAAATTCCGCTCGGCACGGCCTCGCAGAACTTCCCATTCTTACCGACACAAAATAAAGCAGATATCCAATGTCATTAACTAGTTATTCTCTAATTATACACTTGTAAAAATGTTGATAACTGTGAAAGGCCCGTACAAAATGTTATTCCAAAAACAAATTAAATGCATCCAAAATATTAGTAACAATTATAAACACTTGTCATGCACACAGTAAAAACTATTAATTCAATTTTTTTATTAGAAAATACAAAAATATGGGGCTGAACTCCCAAAACTCTCTCAAGTTCTTTTAAGCTCTCTAAAACTCAACATCACATCATCCTGGCCTGTTCTTTTGCACTGCGTTTATTTACAATTACAATACACGTAAAATAAGGTAGGTTGCGCTTAAAATAGTTTATTAAAATGTCTGTGAGATAGATAGCTATGGCGGGCCTACTTTTCAAAAGTATCATGAATAAATTAAACCGTGAATCAAATATCAATAACTCCGGTTTTGACAACTCCACTAGCACTCAATCCCAGGTAGTGGAAGCTTTTCTCGGGACTAGTGGAAATTATGAACTTTATTACTATATTTATAGGGCACTAGACAAAGTTTCTGTCAGGGCTTGTGACTTTCTCAAACATTTGTCAAACACTGCAAAATCAAATTGAAAATTTCAAAAACCGAATCGTTCCATTCCTAAGAATCACTCTCTTCAAAATAATCTTTAACCAAGAAGTGCTCTTTATCTTTACCCCACACATTTCCTTGCACTTCCTTTTCTGGGACTTCATTTTCATTAAAGCCTTGAGCTACATGTATAACTTACATGTAAATTATTATAGGCACTGGGACTGGCATTAAGAGGTATGCGTGTTTATCACTTGACGGGTTGGGACGCAGCCCAGTAATAAAACCCCTCTCCTGATGCACGGTCGGTCTGGGCTCAATCCTCATCGATGGGCCCATTGGGCTACTTCTCGTTCCAGCCTGTGCACCATGACTGGTATATCAAAGGCTGTGGTATGTGCTATCCTGTCTGTGGGATAGTGAATATAAAAGATCCCTTAAACTTAAATTATTATAAGCACTGGGACCTGCATTAAGAGATATTAGTTATTTAGGTAGAGGCTCGAGTCTATAATATGGCCCAGATGGTAGAGGATGTATACAGGTAAAATATCCATTAACCCCCCCCATCCCCCCAAAAAACACCCCACAACCTAACAAAAAACAAACATGCTCTTTCATAACAGAATATAGTCGAGAACAGTTTCCAAGCAGCCCTAAACTCTTAATCAGGTATTTATTTCTCTACCTGTCACCTACAAATAATACCGAGCGGCGACTGGTAGATTCTCTAACATTTTGACTCCTGCATACATGTATCTAAAAAGAAGTGGTGCTGATGACTGTTTGTAAATTCAGCTCTCTGTTTTCATAGAAGAGCTACATGTATGCCGTGACCGATCCGACCCGACCCGACCTAACCCACCAGCTGACTGATCGACTGACCAACTGACTGGCTGACCAACCAACATAAAACTCACCTGCCCGTTCTGTAATTGTGACCGCAGAGTGTTAATGTCGTTCTGTAGCTTTTCATTCTGCCTCACGTAGTTCGCGACTTGGTCTACAACAAACATCACAAATGTAACGTACAAGGTAGTAATGTAGTTAAGGTGATCTTAGGGCTAAGATCACTGTCACTGCACAAGGTAGTAATGTAGTTAAGGTGATCTTGTCACTGCACAAGGCAGTAATGTAGTTAAGGTGATCTTAGGGCTAAGATCACTGTAAGTTCTGCATAAGGTAGTTATGTAGTTAAGGTGATCTTAGGGCTAAGATCACTGTCACTGCACAAGGTAGTAATGTAGTTAAGGTGATCTTAGGGCTAAGATCACTGTAAGTTCTGCATAAGGTAGTAATGTAGTTACGGTGATCTTAGGGCTAAGATCACTGTCACTGCACAAGGTAGTAATGTAGTTAAGGTGATCTTAGGGCTAGGATCACTGTCACTGCACAAGGTAGTAATGTAGTTAAGGTGATCTTAGGGCTAGGATCACTGTCACTGCACAAGGTAGTTATGTAGTTAAGGTGATCTTAGGGCTAAGATCACTGTAAGTTCTGCACAAGGTAGTTATGTAGTTAAGGTGATCTTAGGGCTAAGATCACTGTAAGTTCTGCATAAGGTAGTTATGTAGTTAAGGTGATCTTAGGGCTAGGATCGCTTTGTGAAATGTGGCCCTGGACCCCCACCTAACCTTTTAACGTGGCTATTTCGAGCTCGTTCTGTTGTTTCATCTGTTGGAATTCCTCCGATCGCTGGCGGTCCAGATTCGAGTGGTCCTCTTTCATCTTCTGATTGTCTTGTTGTAGTCGTCCATAGTCAGCTTCTAACTCATCTCTCTGACTCTGAAAACATTCCGTAAACAATAGAAATCATTCAGTAAACAACAGAAATCATTTAGTAAACAATACAAATCATTTAGTAAACAATAGAAATCATTCCGTAAACAACAGAAATCATCTTCTAACTCATCTCTCTGACTCTGAAAACATTCCGTAAACAATACAAATAATCTTCTAACTCATCTCTCCGACTCTGAAAACATTCAGTAAACAATATAAATCAAGAGTTCAGTATGACTTGACTTGACTAGGAATTTAACGTGTCCATATACCTCTATTATTTCGAACACGCCCATCCTGAGTCCAGCCTCCGATAAGATCGGGGATCTGACTCGGGACAGGGAATTCTGTATGGAAGAGCATATTGTCCACCGTTCTGACTGAAAAAATTCAGTAAATAATATAAATAATTCAGTAAACAATATACCGTAGAATACTTTATTTTCGTGGCATAAAATTTTCGCGATTTAATGAAAATGGGTCAGTTCGCGAACATTTATTTTTGCGAATCCCCCAACCCCATCAATAAAAAAACCTAAGTACAGATGTCAATCATTTTGTTTTAAAAACGGAAATTAGTTTTGCTGGTTGTTACGCTAATCTGTAGAACTAATCCTACATGTACACACGAGTGCTATATACATAAAACAATAGTTTTCCTGCTTTAACCAATCAAGACTTTATTGTTTACAAGTTAATAAGCTTACAGAAGGTGCTTACCGCGTGCAGTTTTTCTTAATCCTTATAATTGTTATAGCCCAGTCTGGATTTTTTCACTTCCACATTTTTAATATACTGTGATAATGCATGTTTACTTCCGTCGTTGAACACATGTAGACTCTGTCCGATGAACTGATCGCTAGCACATGCGAAGGAAAACAGCATAAAGCTTCTTTAGTGTTAGTATTGTTTTATTATCATGTATGTACTTATCATTGTGTTCTTGATTTAAAGTTTTAAACAGCTTTTGTGTTTTGTGGTTTGTTCCGTGACAGGAGGGAGCACCGCTTTGTTATTACTAGCCTCGTACATCGGAAACTAATGTGGTATAGTTGAATGAGACTACATATTTTTTTTGTCGGCCTTTATTTTCGCGCGGAATATATTTTCAAAAATTTCATTCACACGTGAAAAACGCGAAAATAAAGTATTCTACAGTAAATAATTCAGTAAACAATATAAATCAAGAGTTCTTTTCGGATGATCGAGGACACTGTACTCTAAAGCTGTACACTATGGATCAATAAAGAGGCCGGAATGATATGGGTAAACCACAAGAACAAAGGAAATTCCACCCACCAATAACCTAAATATTATATTATAGTGGAGGGTAGGGTCCTTTTATTTTTAAATTTGTTTATCAGCATGTTGTTACTAAAATGGGTTGATTGACCGTAAATAAGGCACTAGATATATATATATATTTATCATATAATATCTTACATTTTCAGTGCAATCAGAGTATGTGATATTTTTCAGATCACATACTTTGAGAATTTGATAACTTTGCAAATTAGTTGTAAATTAGTCGAGGTCTCGGTACTAGGTTTATTGACATTTAAGCAAACGTACTTGGATGACACTCCATGATTGACGTATGCATTCATAGTCATCATATAAAAACATTTCAATGGCAAGTTGACACTGAAAGCTGTCCAGCGTTCAGAAAACAAAAAACGTTAGGCATAACTTTATTTTGATGTAAGGACATCCAAAATGACGTCATTCGAGTTTGATGTCATTTACATTCAAAAATACACCACGCCACATATTCTTATGTTATTTGAATACTAGTATCTAGTAATGGCGGACTGGAATTAAAGTTGCGTGTACAGTTTACAAAAACACGTTGTATTAAGCTTGAGCTTATATGATAAAGAGATTATTACCCTTGTGTATTTCGGTATCGTCAATATCATATATTAGGAATAAAATAATGTATTATGCTCGCCAGAGGCTTGCATATAACAATTTTTATTCCTAATATATGATATTGACGATACCGAAAAATACTCTGGTAATAACCTTTATATATACACACACACACACACACACAAACACATACATGTATACATATACATATACATATAGGTACATATACAGACACACACACACACACACACACACATATATACAGTGTTCGAGATTAATGGTATCCCTATATCCCGGGGATACCAGAATTTAAATTTGAATACCAGACTTCAATAACCCAGTATCCCACCGGAATACCATAAAATGTTTGTTGTTTAACTGTTATTTTTCACTGAAACAATTAAAGTCGTCATTTACTGGTGAAGTTAAGTAACAGTATTTTCGAACACGTACCCAGTCTAATGCTATGCCTTAACAATATCTCACCCAACGTGTACCCAGTCTAATGCTACACTGGAGCAATAGCAGCATAGCAATAGACTGGGAACTGCTAAGTCACTGTTGTTTTTGTTGGATGTTTCATCCCTTCAAATTTTATTTGAGATATTGATTCTCCATCTGCAGAAAATTGAAACAGGTAGGTTTATCATTAGTAATGTCAGAAACACTTATAGATTACTGCTAAATATTAATTTATGTCAGTATTACTCAAAAACAGATGCAGCGATTTCTATTACGGCGTAACAATAGACTGGGAACGAGTTTGTTACGATGTTATTTATGAATTTCATTTACGAATTTCATTTACGTTGGATACTAAATTCTCAGGTTGGATACCAGATTTTGAAATGTTAGTACCCAACTGGGATACTGCCCAAATTTTTAACACTGATATATATATAATTTTTTTGTTTTGTTAAACAAAACAAAAGAGTGAAAATACAGGTACGTACCTTTAACATTTTGTGTTGTTGCGACAGAGCATTCATTCTCATAGCAAAGTCTTGCTGAAATTCACAAAAAACAGAATTTATATTGGGACGAATTTACAAAGACTGTGTTTGTCTTTCACGTGTAACTACACACATTTACAAAGACTGTGTTTGTCTTTCACGTGTAACTACACACATTTACAAAGACTGTGTCTGTCTTTCACGTGTAACTACACACATTTACAAAGACTGTGTCTGTCTTTCACGTGTAACTACACACATTTACAAAATGTTAAACTTTGGTTTGTTTAACAACACCACTGGAGCACGTCGATTAATTAATCATCGGCTATTGGATGTCAAACGTTTAGTAATTCTGACTCGTAGTCATCAGAGGAAACCCCGCTATATTTTTAATGCAGAAAGGGATCTTTTATATGCACAAATGTACAATACCTGGGACTAGAATAGTGACTTCTGAAAATTATGACTTTTGCTTTAAGAAGAAAAGGCTTCGTAAATTATTCGGCCCATTGAATATAAGGAGTTAGATTAAAATATATTTCTGCTAAAAGTAGAAAATTGTGAAATATAAAATGGTCCGTAAATGTCAAAATGGATTTAATTGGAGGTAATCACAAAATACACTGACAACATGTATGATAGCATGTCAAGTAAATCACATGTATTACAGGTATTTTCTGCCCACCCAGAAAAAGGCCTAAATATGTCAAAATACATGAAATGGATTGTCCAATTTGAAAAGATTTCAAACCCGCAACCACCTAGTACATGTTTAGGGGCACTAATCAGCTGTTTTGCAAACCTCTAAAAATTGCAAGAACAATTGTTTCAAATGCACGTTGCTCACGCAAAATTTGGCATAAGCTATTGTTTGTTCACGCAAAATTTGGATCACCATTTACTTGGATGTAACAGGTTACGCAATAAGGAAAAGGAAATGGGTTACCTGGATTTATTTCTGCGTAACCGATAAATGGGTCATGCAGACTATTTCTCGATCCAGCCAGTGCACCACGACTGGTATATCAAAAGGCTGTGGTATGTGCGATCCTGACTGTGGGGTGGTGCATATAAAAGATCCCTTGATACTGATGAAAAAATATAGCAGACTTCCTCTCTCTAAGACTATATGTGAAAATTACCAAATGTGTGACGTCCAATAGCTGATGATTAATAGATCACTATGCTCTAGTGGTGTTGTTAAACAAAACTAACTTTTACTGGGAAAAGTGCCTCGAATGTTTTAGGAGAGCAGTGAATCAATCGACTTGCAATAAAAACTTTACTAATTTTTATTTAAAACTTACGGTTATAAATACTAGACACATGTAAATCATACCCATATCAGTCTTTCTACTGTAAAATAATTCGAGGGTACTAAATAAAAACAAAACAGACCACAAGTGCCCCTACTAGTTGATTATGAGTTTAAAATCTTTTCAAATTGGACACTTCATTTCATGCACTTTGAAAACAAATTAAACAGCAGTTCTATTATCATCATAAAACATTTTTCTAAAAGTATATTCAATAATTTCACAGATTTTAGGATAAATAATTTTAACCTCCATATACTCTCTGGCAGGCAACATGCATATTTTTTTTAAATTGTTTGGCTTACAAAACTTTTAACTGGCTACACAGTTAAAATACTTGAAATCTGTAAACCAGACTATTTGTGATGATAGCAGCATTCCTGTATCCTGTACACATACCACGTAATGTCACCACACCACTAGGTAAATACCATGCACCGCTAAATTAAAACTCACCACTAGTTTAAAGTTCAGGTTCAAGTAAGCATTCTGAGCTCGAGTACTGCTAAAGTAATACATGTCCCCTTACCAAGCCCAATAAATTTTCAGCCAATGTGATATTCAATTTTAAATTAGCCAACTTGCTAGCCTGAAAGTCACTTTCAAATTAGCTGAAGTTTTAACCCCTGATTTGATATTTGTGGTTAAAGCTGAATTTATACTTTGTGAATTGTACTCAAACAAAGTTTATTTTCTTTAACAACACCACTAGAGCACTTTGATTTATGAACCATCGACTATTGGATGTCAAACATTTGGTAATTCTGACAGTCTTAGAGAGGAAACCTGCTAAATTTTCCCATTAGCAGCAAGGGAACTTTTATATGCACCATACCACAGACAGGATAAGACATACCACAACCTTTGATAAACCAGTCAGGGTGCACTGGCTGAAATGAGAAATAGCCTAATGGACCCATCAATAGCAGGGAACATTTAGTTTTCAAAATGTCGATGGTCAGTTTGAAAATTGATTAGCAACTAGTATTTAATGTTAATGAATTGTGTAGCAATCTCTAAAACTTGTACAGCAAATCGTGACGCAATACTTAACAAAATGTTCCCTGAATGGGAATCGATCCTAGACCGACCACACATAAGGTGAGCACTCTTCCATTGGGCTACACCCTGCCCGTTGAATTCCACTAAGGAGTGTTCCCTCCAACAAAAATAAACACTGGTGTCTTCCACTTGTAGTGTAGCACCATCAAAAACTAATTTAAACAAGCATTCTGAGAGTACTGCTGAAGCAATACGTGTTTCGTATCTTCTAAATTCAAAGGCCATAACTACATGTATGTGAAAAATGGGCAAATTGCTATGAAAGTCAAACTTGATCTGTGACAGAACATGATAAAGGCCATAACTACATGTATGTGAAAAATGGGCAAATTGCTATGAAAGTCAAACTTGATCTGTGACAGAACATGATGAAGGCCATAACTACATGTATGTGAAAAATGGGCAAATTGCTATGAAAGTCAAACTTGATCTGTGACAGAACATGATGAAGGCCATAACTACATGTATGTGAAAAATGGGCAAATTGCTATGAAAGTCAAACTTGATCTGTGACAGAACATGATAAAGCTATTTACCAAATTGCTATGAAAGTCAAACTTGATCTGTGACAGAACATGATGAAGCTATTTACCAAATTGCTATGAAAGTCAAACTTGATCTGTGACAGAACATGATGAAACTATTTACCAAATTTCAGCTCATTATCTTCAGGCAATGCAAAAACAAAAAAGTCGGGGAAAACACACTTAAAAGTAGTATCTCCTAAGTTCAAGGGTCATAACTCTGTGAAAAATGGGTAAAACATGATTTGTAATAGTACATGATAAAGCTATACATAAAATTTCAGCTCAGTATTTCAAGGCATTCTGAAAAAAAATCCAGAAACCTATATGTGGGACAGACGGACAGACAGACACAGATGAAACCTATAGTCCACTCTGGTTGGACTAATAATAGCAATGAGTCAATCTCACAAAAATAAACTCTTACTGGTCATTCCACTCTAGATGTTAAAACTACTACAATTCATATATTTATTTTATTTATTTATTTATTAACTGCAGTAAAAATAAAAAAAGGAATTCCCCATTTAAAAGTTCTGGTTCAGATCGCACATACATGTATGTGCGATAAAAAAATATATTTATCACACGGTTTCAAAATATCTTTACCACTATAGTAAGACTGAATAGGTATGTAATAAAACAGCATAATGTATACATTAAACTCTATGACTCTTAGCAATGAAAGGTCACCAAGACATGACACTGCCACTGATTAATGTCAGATCTACTGATCTATTGAGTAAGATCTAAAAGATATAAAATTCGTCATACTCACTTTGTTGGTCTCACATTTTTCTTGAAGCGTCTCCTTCGACTTGATAAGGTCTGAAGAACAAAACACCGGACTTAATAAATTTAATAAACCTTTAGAAATCTTAATCCATGAACATTAAACACCAGACAGAATGACCTGAGAGATTTAATAAATGTTTATCTTAATCCATTAGCATTAAACACCAGACAGAATGACCCGAGAGATTGAATAAATGTTTATGCATGAACATTAAGCAGCAGGGACTTCTCCAATAAGGGCTGGATGAAGTCCAGTGGTAAAGCGTTCGCTTGATGCGCGGTCAGTCTAGAATCGATCCCCGTCGGTGGGCCTATTGGGCTATATTTCTCGTTCCAGCCAATGCACCATGACTGATATAAAAAAGGCTGTGGTATGTGCAATCGTGTCTGTGTGATAGAGCTATAAAAGATTCCTTGCTAATAACGGTAAATTGTACATAGCAGGTTTCCTCTCTAAGACCATATGTCAAAATTACCAAATGTTTGACATCCAATAGCCGATAATTAATAAATCAATGTGCTCTAGTGGTGTAACAAGAATCTTTCTCTACCTGTTTTGGTAGCAAAACTATTTCCAAATGGGCGAAAAACCGCTTGTATCATCACATGCCGATATATTTAATATATTTACTCAAAATTATTGTGAATTGTTACATTGTACACTGGGGGGGGGGGGGGGGGGGGGGGGGGGTTTAGAAGAGATGTAGCCTAGTGGTAAAGCACTATAAGCCAAAATCCTAGACCGACTGTGCATCAAGCGAACGCTTTACCACTGGGCTACGTCACATCCTTATTGGAGAAGTCCCTGCTGTTTAATGTTCATGGATAAATGGATCACGCAGATTTTCAACTCTCAGAGGCGTTTTGTTTTTATTATGTATCCTGAAATTAGTATCTGGCAGAACAGCCTTTACTAGGAAAAATCAATCCTCGTTGGTGGGCCCATTGGGCCGTTTCTCGTTGCAGCCAGTGCACCATGTGTCACTGGTATATCAAAAGGCTGTGGTATGTGCTAATACAGTGAGCAAACCAACAATGAAATCAGCTAGGCTTAGATGGTTGATTTCATGTATTGTGCATGTACATGTATGCCCTGTGTAGATGATGATTAAAGTGTAAAATACTCTGTAATTGAATAGGCCAACAATTGAGTTTAAAATTTGATTGGTGTAACAATACCACTATAGCACATTTTTAAATATCTTCTGCTGATTCATAGTCTTCAAAAGAAAATGTTTTAATTAACGACGCACTCAACACATTTTATTTTCGGTTTTATGGCGTCGGACATATGGTTAAGGACCATGCAGATATTGAGAGAGGAAACCCACTGTCGCCAGTTCATGGGCTACTCTTTTCGATTAGCAGCAAGGAATCTTTTATATGCACCATCCAATGGACAGGATAACACATCCCACGGCCTTTGATATACCAGTCGTGGTACACTGGCTGGAGTGAGAAATAGCCCAATGGGCCCACCAACAGGGATCGACCCCAGACTGACCGTGCATCAAGTGAACGCTTTACCACTGGGCTACGTCCCGCCCCTTCACAGTCTTCAAATGAAACCAGCTACATTTTTCCTTCAGTAACATGGAATTATAAAATTCATTTTACTCACAGACAGGACAGAACATACCATGACAAAAAACCCTGTGGGTCCACTAACGTGATTCAATCCTATGACCCATTCACCTCAGGCTAGTGCTTTACCAACTGAACTAAATCCTGTCTCCTCCTAAACTGCCTAATCACAACGACTGAAACTAAGTCTGTTAAAGTGAGTTAATTATATGAATCTATCTTTCCTTGTCTGATCACAGTAAACTGCCTAATCACAACGACTGAAACTAAGTCTGTTAAAGTGAGTTAATTATATGAATCTATCTTTCCTTGTCTGATCACAGTAAACTGCCTAATCACAACGACTGAAACAAAGTCTGTTAAAGTGAGTTACTTATATGAATCTATCTTTCCTTGTCTGATCACAGTAAACTGCCTAATCACAACGACTGAAACAAAGTCTGTTAAAGTGAGTTACTTATATGAATGTATCTTTCCTTGTCTGATCACAGTAAACTGCCTAATAACAACGACTGAAACAAAGTCTGTTAAAGTGAGTTACTTATATGAATCTATCTTTCCTTGTCTGATCACAGTAAACTGCCTAATCACAACGACTGAAACAAAGTCTGTTAAAGTGAGTTAATTATATGAATCTATCTTTCCTTGTCTGATCACAGTAAACTGCCTAATCACAACGACTGAAACAAAGTCTGTTAAAGTGAGTTACTTATATGAATCTATCTTTCCTTGTCTGATCACAGTAAACTGCCTAATCACAACGACTGAAACAAAGTCTGTTAAAGTGAGTTAATTATATGAATCTATCTTTCCTTGTCTGATCACAGTAAACTGCCTAATCACAACGACTGAAACAAAGTCTGTTAAAGTGAGTTAATTATATGAATCTATCTTTCCTTGTCTGATCACAGTAAACTGCCTAATCACAACGACTGAAACAAAGTCTGTTAAAGTGAGTTAATTATATGAATCTATCTTTCCTTGTCTGATCACAGTAAACTGCCTAATCACAACGACTGAAACTAAGTCTGTTAAAGTGAGTTAATTATATGAATCTATCTTTCCTTGTCTGATCACAGTAAACTGCCTAATCACAACGACTGAAACAAAGTCTGTTAAAGTGAGTTACTTATATGAATCTATCTTTCCTTGTCTGATCACAGTAAACTGCCTAATCACAACGACTGAAACAAAGTCTGTTAAAGTGAGTTACTTATATGAATCTATCTTTCCTTGTCTGATCACAGTAAACTGCCTAATCACAACGACTGAAACAAAGTCTGTTAAAGTGAGTTACTTATATGAATCTATCTTTCCTTGTCTGATCACAGTAAACTGCCTAATCACAACGACTGAAACAAAGTCTGTTAAAGTGAGTTACTTATATGAATCTATCTTTCCTTGTCTGATCACAGTAAACTGCCTAATCACAACGACTGAAACTAAGTCTGTTAAAGTGAGTTAATTATATGAATCTATCTTTCCTTGTCTGATCACAGTAAACTGCCTAATCACAACGACTGAAACTAAGTCTGTTAAAGTGAGTTAATTATATGAATCTATCTTTCCTTGTCTGATCACAGTAAACTGCCTAATCACAACGACTGAAACTAAGTCTGTTAAAGTGAGTTAATTATATGAATCTATCTTTCCTTGTCTGATCACAGTAAACTGCCTAATCACAACGACTGAAACAAAGTCTGTTAAAGTGAGTTACTTATATGAATCTATCTTTCCTTGTCTGATCACAGTAAACTGCCTAATCACAACGACTGAAACAAAGTCTGTTAAAGTGAGTTACTTATATGAATCTATCTTTCCTTGTCTGATCACAGTAAACTGCCTAATCACAACGACTGAAACAAAGTCTGTTAAAGTGAGTTACTTATATGAATCTATCTTTCCTTGTCTGATCACAGTAAACTGCCTAATCACAACGACTGAAACTAAGTCTGTTAAAGTGAGTTAATTATATGAATCTATCTTTCCTTGTCTGATCACAGTAAACTGCCTAATCACAACGACTGAAACTAAGTCTGTTAAAGTGAGTTAATTATATGAATCTATCTTTCCTTGTCTGATCACAGTAAACTGCCTAATCACAACGACTGAAACTAAGTCTGTTAAAGTGAGTTAATTATATGAATCTATCTTTCCTTGTCTGATCACAGTAAACTGCCTAATCACAACGACTGAAACAAAGTCTGTTAAAGTGAGTTACTTATATGAATGTATCTTTCCTTGTCTGATCACAGTAAACTGCCTAATCACAACGACTGAAACAAAGTCTGTTAAAGTGAGTTACTTATATGAATCTATCTTTCCTTGTCTGATCACAGTAAACTGCCTAATCACAACGACTGAAACAAAGTCTGTTAAAGTGAGTTAATTATATGAATCTATCTTTCCTTGTCTGATCACAGTAAACTGCCTAATCACAACGACTGAAACAAAGTCTGCTAAAGTGAGTTAATTATATGAATCTATCTTTCCTTGTCTGATCACAGTAAACTGCCTAATCACAACGACTGAAACAAAGTCTGTTAAAGTGAGTTAATTATATGAATCTATCTTTCCTTGTCTGATCACAGTAAACTGCCTAATCACAACGACTGAAACAAAGTCTGTTAAAGTGAGTTACTTATATGAATCTATCTTTCCTTGTCTGATCACAGTAAACTGCCTAATCACAACGACTGAAACAAAGTCTGTTAAAGTGAGTTACTTATATGAATCTATCTTTCCTTGTCTGATCACAGTAAACTGCCTAATCACAACGACTGAAACAAAGTCTGTTAAAGTGAGTTAATTATATGAATCTATCTTTCCTTGTCTGATCACAGTAAACTGCCTAATCACAACGACTGAAACTAAGTCTGTTAAAGTGAGTTAATTATATGAATCTATCTTTCCTTGTCTGATCACAGTAAACTGCCTAATCACAACGACTGAAACAAAGTCTGTTAAAGTGAGTTAATTATATGAATCTATCTTTCCTTGTCTGATCACAGTAAACTGCCTAATCACAACGACTGAAACAAAGTCTGTTAAAGTGAGTTACTTATATGAATCTATCTTTCCTTGTCTGATCACAGTAAACTGCCTAATCACAACGACTGAAACAAAGTCTGTTAAAGTGAGTTACTTATATGAATCTATCTTTCCTTGTCTGATCACAGTAAACTGCCTAATCACAACGACTGAAACAAAGTCTGTTAAAGTGAGTTAATTATATGAATGTATCTTTCCTTGTCTGATCACAGTAAACTGCCTAATCACAACGACTGAAACTAAGTCTGTTAAAGTGAGTTACTTATATGAATCTATCTTTCCTTGTCTGATCACAGTAAACTGCCTAATCACAACGACTGAAACAAAGTCTGTTAAAGTGAGTTAATTATATGAATCTATCTTTCCTTGTCTGATCACAGTAAACTGCCTAATCACAAAGACTGAAACTAAGTCTGTTAAAGTGAGTTACTTATATGAATCTATCTTTCCTTGTCTGATCACAGTAAACTGCCTAATCACAACGACTGAAACAAAGTCTGTTAAAGTGAGTTAATTATATGAATCTATCTTTCCTTGTCTGATCACAGTAAACTGCCTAATCACAACGACTGAAACTAAGTCTGTTAAAGTGAGTTACTTATATGAATCTATCTTTCCTTGTCTGATCACAGTAAACTGCCTAATCACAACGACTGAAACAAAGTCTGTTAAAGTGAGTTAATTATATGAATCTATCTTTCCTTGTCTGATCACAGTAAACTGCCTAATCACAACGACTGAAACAAAGTCTGTTAAAGTGAGTTAATTATATGAATCTATCTTTCCTTGTCTGATCACAGTAAACTGCCTAATCACAACGACTGAAACAAAGTCTGTTAAAGTGAGTTAATTATATGAATCTATCTTTCCTTGTCTGATCACAGTAAACTGCCTAATCACAACGACTGAAACAAAGTCTGTTAAAGTGAGTTAATTATATGAATCTATCTTTCCTTGTCTGATCACAGTAAACTGCCTAATCACAACGACTGAAACAAAGTCTGTTAAAGTGAGTTACTTATATGAATCTATCTTTCCTTGTCTGATCACAGTAAACTGCCTAATCACAACGATTGAAACAAAGTCTGTTAAAGTGAGTTACTTATATGAATCTATCTTTCCTTGTCTGATCACAGTAAACTGCCTAATCACAACGACTGAAACAAAGTCTGTTAAAGTGAGTTAATTATATGAATCTATCTTTCCTTGTCTGATCACAGTAAACTGCCTAATCACAACGACTGAAACAAAGTCTGTTAAAGTGAGTTAATTATATGAATGTATCTTTCCTTGTCTGATCACAGTAAACTGCCTAATCACAACGACTGAAACAAAGTCTGTTAAAGTGAGTTAATTATATGAATGTATCTTTCCTTGTCTGATCACAGTAAACTGCCTAATCACAACGACTGAAACAAAGTCTGTTAAAGTGAGTTACTTATATGAATGTATCTTTCCTTGTCTGATCACAGTAAACTGCCTAATCACAACGACTGAAACTAAGTCTGTTAAAGTGAGTTAATTATATGAATCTATCTTTCCTTGTCTGATCACAGTAAACTGCCTAATCACAACGACTGAAACTAAGTCTGTTAAAGTGAGTTACTTATATGAATCTATCTTTCCTTGTCTGATCACAGTAAACTGCCTAATCACAACGACTGAAACAAAGTCTGTTAAAGTGAGTTAATTATATGAATCTATCTTTCCTTGTCTGATCACAGTAAACTGCCTAATCACAACGACTGAAACAAAGTCTGTTAAAGTGAGTTAATTATATGAATCTATCTTTCCTTGTCTGATCACAGTAAACTGCCTAATCACAACGACTGAAACTAAGTCTGTTAAAGTGAGTTAATTATATGAATCTATCTTTCCTTGTCTGATCACAGTAAACTGCCTAATCACAACGACTGAAACTAAGTCTGTTAAAGTGAGTTACTTATATGAATCTATCTTTCCTTGTCTGATCACAGTAAACTGCCTAATCACAACGACTGAAACAAAGTCTGTTAAAGTGAGTTACTTATATGAATCTATCTTTGCAGGGTGGGACATAGCCCAGTGGTAAAGCACTCGCTCCAGCCAGTGCACGACGACTGGTATATCAAAGGCCGTGGTGTGTGTTATCCTGTCTGTTGGATGGCGTATATAAAGTATCCCTTGCTACCAACAGAAAAATGTTGCAGGTTTCCTCTTTAAGACTATACATGTCATAATTACCAAATGTTTACATCCAATAGCCGATGATTTATACATCAATGTGCTCTAGTGGTGTTGTTAAACAAAACAAACTTTGTATCCATGCAACCAACCAATCAATCAATCTCTCCCTTTCTTTCTTTCTCTCTCTCTCCCTCCATTCAATTTTCACTATTTTGGAAATAATCAATCTCTCCTCGCCCTCCATCTCTCTCTGTTTTTCTCCCTCTGCTATTTCTTTTTTTCTCTCTCTCTCTCTTCCCCTCTCTCTCACTCCCTCCCTCTGCATCTCTCCCTCTCCACTGAATTTTCACTATTTTGGAAATAATCAATCTATCCCCGCCCTCCATCTTTCTATGTTTCTTTCTCTCTGCTATTTCTTTCTTTCTCTTTCTTCCCCCCTCCCTCTCAATCTCTCTATTTTTTTTCTCTCTCTAACTTTTTCTCTCTGTCTTTCCTTCCAATTTTAACTAAATCAATCTTCCCCACCCCTCTCTCTCTTATTTTTTTTTTTTTTCTCTCTCTCTATCTCACTTTCTCTCTCCCACTCTCTCTTTCTCTCTCCCACTCACTCATTCTCTCTCCCACTCACTCATTCTCTCCCTCACCCCCCCACCCCCCTCCTCCAATTTTCATTACTTTGGAAAGAATAGTTAACTATATATTACTTTATAGATTATGCATCATCTATAAAAAGAAATGCAGGTGCAAGATATAAAATCGAGGGAACAATTTTAAACTGATGCCAATATAAATGGCTCAACACATCACAATTCATAATACATACAATATACATGTACTAGGCACTAATTACAATTTAATAGTACCTGTGAACTAAAGAGTCATCAAACAATATATCCAGATTGTTATAACACATGTATAATATGAGTAGGAACACAGTATATTGAACGTTACAAAATGTACAACACATGCTCATCCATACACTGCACATATATATATATATATATATATATATACGTTAACTGCACATATTACCCCAGCAGGCACTCATAACGGGGAAAATAAAAATCATAATTTCTCACGGAGAAATTATCATGCATTGGATGATTTGACCTTGTCGGTACTAAATATGACACCATCACAATTTGGGAAAGCACACACAATGACGTCACAGAGTTTAAAGTGTGTTTAAGTCTTTCTGGTTTTAGTCTTACACTTGTAATAAAATGGTAGTTTAATGCATTTCATTAAGAGATTTTTTTTTTTTCTAGAATATAAAGAAGTTTGGGTTTTGAAAATTATCTGTGAACTGTGAATAAAATACTAAATTAAAGCAATACTCAGAACAGTAGTTTATGTCGTTTCTACATACATGGACATGTAGCCGAATTTGTATATATAACGAAAATAAAGGCTTTCAAGAAACCCAAATACTGTAGCTGGGGTAATAAATAGAATAACAAACTCGGACTGAATGAATGTCTGACACATTGTGGTGGTATCACCCACTAATGATAAAAAAAACCCTGTCAACTTACAAATTTCACTTCTGACCCCAATCGTACCTTCAAGATCTTTGGTAGTCATAAAATGTACTGTAATACTGAACTACCGGTTGTAATGTTTTCCCAATTAATTCACTATTATCATATAACCATTCCCACAGCTAATATACCTTACAATTTTGGCAATTGTAAATTCTTATTAGAGTTCCCCTACATTTTTTGAAGAGTATATATTGAACCCTACAACATGTACAAAACATGCTCATCCATCCCCTGTATATACCGGTATGTATGTAACTGCACATCATTTCAATTTGATACCAAAATTAATAAACACACATGAATGTACATTAATATTAGTCGATCAGTGTGATGTATAGGATATTTCATGTTTTTTTTGTCAAATATGACTTATATCTCACCGAATGAAGTTTGCAATCATATCTCACAAGTCGCGCTTGCTCGACGAGTGTGATATGACTGCAAACTTCACGAGATGAGATATAAATAATATTTGACAAAAAACATGAAATTTTCAATTTATTATATAACTTTTGGCAATTTACCTTTATTTTTAAAATGCCAGGAGCAAAATAGTTCCGGCTTTCTTACAGTGAAGATAACACTTTCTACAGTGACGATAACACATTTTAGAGTGAAATAGTGACATTTTCACTCTAAAATGTGTTATCGTCACCGAGTGACTGATAACACTTTTATTTCACTGATATTTTAAGATATTTCACTAAATGTTATATAATAATATTTGTTAGTTGATCATTCTAATTACTACAGTCACAAAAACTACAAGTATTATGTTAATAACATTACAGTGTCACAAAGAACTTGCAGTTCTTCAAACATAAAATAAAATTAGAAACTTGTGCCGAAATTAATGCATGTTTATATCAATAAATCTGAAAGTGCACATAATTATTAAAAGAACTAAGTACTGTGTATTTTATATACAGAGAAAAACAAATAAGCTAACAGTTAGTATTGAAGACCTGAATATTCAGTCACTATTAGTGTTGTAATGTCTGTATAAAGTATAGTTTTAGCATGGTGCGGCATCATGCCTAAATAGTTTAGCACCATCTTGCCTTAATCAGCGCCATGCTGCACTAAGATGAAACAAGACTTTTTCAATAATTCTAAAATGGCCTTAATAAAACACTTAGAAAATGCATTATTAATTAAGTCAAATATCCCTGTTATATATTTTTCTATTCATTTATTAAAACAAGTACATTAACTACATTTATTTTTATTTCAATTTTAAAAAAAAGAAGACTTTTAAAAAGTGTCCCGAAAATGGTAAAATGCCCCGAAAGTGTTTTGGTTGTAGTCACTCTCTCCTGTTACTGCATCAGTCAGGGCTCGAAACTCTCCAAAAAATATGGTTGCCCAAAACATAATAATGGGTTTTGGCAAATTATGTTAAGCGAACCACGAACACAAGCAAGATTTTAATATGGAATAAATATATGCAATACAAATATTAATAGGGCTCATATGTTATAGCTCTGAAGAAGAGCGACCAAATAATATTATTTGGGCGACTAACGCCATTATTTTCTAATATTTAAGTTTAACGAGACATTGGTCGCATTTGCCGACTTGGCTACTGGCCATTTCGAGCCCTGATCAGTGTTGGTGTGACCCCTTATATTTGTTCCCACCAGTACATGTGTATGCAGTACATGACTGAAATTAATTGTGCTGATTGAAATGTATCGAACAATAAGTTTTCAGAAATGGTAATATTCAGACAGCTGCTAGCTAATATCTACTCTTATTCAAACTTTTAGCCTTTTTTTTTTTAATACATAAATTTTTATTATTATTATTATGTTCCCAAGCCTTTTTAACTGGGAACTCGGGTGCGGATGCAGGATTTTTCTAAAGGGAGGGGGGGGGGAGAAGTGTCCAAATGTGGTGACTGATCTCTCCTTTTACACAGAACAGTTAATATCACGTTTCCCCTTAAAGGTTTTGGTCAGTTTTCAAAAAGGGGGGGGGGGGGGGGGGGGGTCTGGACCCTTGGACCCCACACCTGGATCAGCTACTGGAACTTTTTTTTTTTTTGTGATTATTATTATTTTTAAGCTGTCTATTTTGTAATTTTCTAAGAACAGTTCTGGACTGATTTTGTAGGTAATTACAACGTACACTTAGATCCCTTTGGGAGGGGGGGGGGGGGGGAGGGGGGGGGGGGGGGGGTTGAATATATTAAAAACTGTGTGGTATAGGTTAAATGTGTATTGGCCTGTATTACAAATTATATGAAGTGATTTATTTTTAAAATTCTTCAACCATTCTGGGCCTATATACATGTAGCTGAAATTTGGTAGGTATAATTTGTGGGTATGGGGGTATGTTTTGCTGTACATGTTTCCCACTAGTAAAGCCTGTTCAACGACTCCTATTACATATTAAATATATTTTTCTGTTTCTACACTACCAAGTCCATTTGTTTTATCAATACTAGTTAGTACAATGTAAAACTGAAATGTATGTTGTAGAAAACATTGAAATTGTACCCTATTAACAATCAAGCAAAACACCTTGGTTGAGTACATGCATGACATACTAGATTTAAGTACCATTCTTACAGTTAAATACATGCATGACATACTAGATGTACCATTCTTACAGTTAAATACATGCATGACATACTAGATTTAAGTACCATTCTTACAGTTAAATACATGCATGACATACTAGATGTACCATTCTTACAGTTAAATACATGCATGGCATACTAGATTTAAGTACCATTGTACACTGACTGTCGTGTGTTCTGTATTGTGATTGGTTAATTACATTCTTTTTCCGGGATCAAATAGACAATAACACCCGGAAAGCTAATGACGTCATTAGCAATTGGAACAGGCGAACTTGACGATTCAAGGGTTTACAGTTAGATTGTAGCCAGGTATTTTTTTCAAGAAATGCCAAATATACAGTTAGTACTGTAGAAAAACGATTCAGTTTACAATGGACATAACCATATGGAGTTTTTAGATTTGCGGATGTTATTGTCTATTTGATGCCCGCAAATCTAAAAACTCCATATGGTTACCTCCTAATTCTTACAGTTAAATACATGCATGGCATACTAGATTTAAGTACCATTCTTACAGTTAAATACATGCATGACATACTAGATGTACCATTCTTACAGTTAAATACATGCATGACATACTAGATTTAAGTACCATTCTTACAGTTAAATATATGAATGACATACTAGATTTAAGTACCATTCTTACAGTTAAATACATGCATGGCATACTAGATTTACGTACCATTCTTACAGTTAAATACATGCATGGTATACTAGATTTACGTACCATTCTTACAGTTAAATACATGCATGACATACTAGATGTACCATTCTTACAGTTAAATACATGCATGACATACTAGATTTAAGTACCATTCTTACAGTTAAATATATGAATGACATACTAGATTTACGTACCATTCTTACAGTTAAATACATGCATGACATACTAGATGTACCATTCTTACAGTTAAATACATGCATGACATACTAGATTTAAGTACCATTCTTACAGTTAAATACATGCATGACATACTAGATTTAAGTACCATTCTTACAGTTAAATACATGCATGACATACTAGATTTAAGTACCATTCTTACAGTTAAATATATGAATGACATACTAGATTTACGTACCATTCTTACAGTTAAATACATGCATGACATACTAGATGTACCATTCTTACAGTTAAATACATGCATGACATACTAGATTTAAGTACCATTCTTACAGTTAAATACATGCATGACATACTAGATTTGAGTACCATTCTTACAGTTAAATACATGCATGACATACTAGATGTACCATTCTTACAGTTAAATACATGCATGACATACTAGATTTACGTACCATTCTTACAGTTAAATACATGCATGACATACTAGATGTACCATTCTTACAGTTAAATACATGCATGACATACTAGATGTACCATTCTTACAGTTAAATACATGCATGACATACTAGATTTAGTACCATTCTTACACATGCATGACATACTAGATTTAAGTACCATTCTTACAGTTAAATACATGCATGGCATACTAGATTTAAGTACCATTCTTACAGTTAAATACATGCATGACATACTAGATGTACCATTCTTACAGTTAAATACATGCATGACATACTAGATTTAAGTACCATTCTTACACTTACATACATGCATCACATACTAGATTTACGTACCATTCTTACAGTTAAATACATGCATGACATACTAGATTTAAGTACCATTCTTACAGTTAAATACATGCATGACATACTAGATTTAAGTACCATTCTTACAGTTAAATACATGCATGACATACTAGATGTACCATTCTTACAGTTAAATATATGCATGACATACTAGATTTACGTACCATTCTTACAGTTAAATACATGCATGACATACTAGATGTACCATTCTTACAGTTAAATACATGCATGACATACTAGATGTACCATTCTTACAGTTAAATACATGCATGACATACTAGATTTAAGTACCATTCTTAGTTAAATACATGCATGACATACTAGATTTAAGTACCATTCTTACAGTTAAATACATGCATGACATACTAGATTTAAGTACCGGTAGAATTCTTACAGTGAAATACAGTGGACTGTCTAAACCGGATTCTGTGTACTGGATAACCTGGATCTCTGCGTAAACCAGTCCATTTTTAAAGCCCCGTCCAGCTACCATTTATCTCTTAGGTATAAATCTGGATTCTGTCTATGTAAACAGGACTATTTCCAATGGCGTAGCCAGTGTAAGGCAGATGAGGCGTTTGCCTCGTCTGGAATTTCCCCAGATTTATTTTATTTTTCCTATGACACTGATATTTATTAAACAGGTCTGGGTTTGCCGCGGTGTTTTTTCGTCTCCGGCTACGCCCTAGATTTTGACGGTACGAAGTGAGTCGGGTTTAGACACAGCATTCACTGTACATGTACAAGGTACTAGATTTAAGTAGCATTCTTACACACATGTACATGTAAATATTATAAATGTATGTATGATGTACAGGGTTTGAAACTCATCATAAAATATGGTGGCCCAAAAAATAAGGTAAGCGAACCATGAACCACGAGCAAGATTTTAATGTGGAATAAATATATGCAATACAAATATTAATAGTGGCTCATATGTTATAGCTCTAAAGACGATCGCCAAAATAATATCATTTGGGTGACTAACGCCATTATTTTTTAATATTTAAGTCTCCCAAACGGGACATTGGTCACATTTGGTGACATGGCCACAGACCGTTTCGAGCCCTGGATGTATAATTATTTATTATATAACAGTACATTTATTATATTCATGAATTTCATACACATGTACAGTGAAACCCCTAAACACTGGACACCCATGGGTTTCAAGTACAAAGTTAAAGTTTGTTTTTGTTTAACGACACCACTGGAGCACATTCATTTATTAATCATCGGCTATTGGATGTCAAACACATGGTCATTATGACACCGTCATAGAGAGGAAACCCGCTACAGTATTTCCATTAGTAGCAAGAGAGCTTTCATATGTATAATCCCACAGACAGAACAGCACATACCATGACCTTTGATATACCCAGTGTTCGAGATTAATTGTATCCCGATATCCCGGGGATACCAGAATTTAATTTTGGATACCAGACTTCAAGAACCCAGTATCCCACCGGGATACCATATAATACTAAATTCTCAGGTGGGATACCAGATTTTGAAATGTTAGTATCCAACTGGGATACTGCCCAAATTTTTTAATCTCAAACACCCAATGGGCCCACCGACGGGGAAGGAAGGATGTGATTTATTTAATGACGCACTCAACACATTTATTTATGGTTATATGGCATCAGACATATGGTTAAGGACCACACAGACACTAAGAGAGGAAACCTGCTGTCCCCACTTCATGGGCTACTCTTTTCGATTGGCAGTAAGGGATCTTTTATATGCACAATCCCACAGACAAGATAGTACATACCACAGGCTTTGTTACACCAGTCGTGGTGCACCGGTTGGAACGAGAAATAGCCCAATGGGTCCACCGACGGGGATCGATCCCAAACCGACCGCGCATCAAGCGAGCGCTCTACCACTGGGCTACATGCCACCCCTTCAAGTACAAAGTCTGATAATAAAGGGTATCTGGTTTAGAGAGGTTCTCTTCTGTGTTAATAGTTTTAAAAGAGAGACTGTGAAAAATGACCAGTTTTGGGAGTTTCACTGTATTGAATAGATCTGTACATTAATATCACAGCTGAGGATAAGTGAATCATATTAACATTATACATGAAACTGTGTGATGCACATATACACCTAGTGATATACCTGATAGTGTGTGATACATATTAATAATACACCTGCATGAGTGTGTGATACATATTAAATAATATTAAACCTGACAATGTGAGATACATATTAATATTATACCTAAGACTGTCTGATACACATTAATATTATACCTAAGACTGTCTGATACACATTAATATTATACCTGAGAATGTTTGAAACACATTAATATTATACCTGAGAATGTCTGATACACATTTATATTATACCTGAGAATGTCTGATACACATTAATATCATACCTGAGAATGTGAGATACATATTAATATTATACCTGAGAATGTGCTAATATTATACATGTACAGGTACATGCATGCATGACGTAGTTAAAAACGTAGCATGCATAACAAACTATAAGATGGCCAGACAGGCAGGCAGGCATTAGGTTTCTAATACTAACTGCAGACAGTGGTAGAGCACAGGGAAAACAAATTCAGGGTTTCAGCCAGGGTGTACTGAGCGTAAAAGGTGTAACTTCAAATCTTTGCAATTAACGGATACTCATGAACATCCTGATTTTAATGTGAAAAATGCAAGCTGATATGTTATTCGCATTAAAAGTTTTAATTGATGCATTTATTTCTAACTTTTCATTGTATCACAAACCATTCAAATATTAGTAGGCCTATGATGCCTGAACTTAGTTTGGATATAGGCACATAAATACAATTACTTGGACTCAGTAGGCCTACATGGATATTTTATAAAACACAATTCAGGATATGTAATAAACTCTAATTATGGAAGGAAGGAAATGTTTTATTTAACGACGCACTCAACACATTTTATTTAAGGTTATATGGCATCAGACATATGGTTATGGACCACACAGATATTGAGAGAGGAAACCCACTGTTGCCAATTCATGAGCTACTCTTTTCGATTAGGCCAACAAAAAAAAAAATAGGTGTGTTTCCGATTGCATCCCCCCAAAAATTAGGGTAGGTAGGTAGGGTTTTTTGTGGGGGTTTTTAAATTGAATACTATCATAATAATAATAATAATAATAATAATAATAATAATTATTATTATTATTATTTATCATCATTATCATTGTTATTGTTGTTGTCGTTGTAGTAGTAGTAGTAGTATTGGTATGCACTGTTTGTGTATTTCCTTAAATTAATGGAACATTTGTATTAATTTCGTTGTTCTTAATTTAAATACTTTATGCAAACATTTGAGATGCATTAATAATATGACCTGTTGATTTAAGTGAAGACGAGAATTAAGATGAATTGATACGATTATATTTAATCGAAATAACCTGTACCAAGGCTATGTTCGTACATTCGGTTACTTCCGTGACCGACTAAGCTGTTCGGTGGTAGCTAATCAGGGGAAGGAACTCTATTACAAAAGCTTTTCCATAATTTCTCGATGTTTTTCGGAAGGGAATTACATGTGCAAAATGTATTGTATAATAGTACGTAAACAATGTGCAAGGAGGGAAATACTCTTGTTTGGTGATGTTGTCCTCTTTTATTTTTCCTTCTTTTTTTTTTCATTTTAAGAGAAGAAAAAATTAGGGTTGGGGGGTTAAAACTAGGGACGGTCGGTCGACCGGAAACACACCTATTTTTTTGTTTGGCCATAGCAGTAAGGGATCTTTTATATGCACCATCCCACACACAGGGTAGTACATACCACAGCCTTTGATATGCCAGTCGTGATGCACTGGCTGAAACGAGAAGTATAGCCCAATGGGCCCACCAACAGGGCTCGATCCCAGACCGACTGCGCTTCGAGTGAGTGCAAGTCCCACCAGTCTAATTATGGAATCAAGAGTTTTACATTATATATGCACGCATGTATGAGTTTCTGTACACCAGTGACTGCACGTTGGTAGCATATCCAGTCACTTTGTGAATAGTTGTTGCAATATCACATTAATGGGTTCAGTTATCTCAGTAATATTTCAAGGGAAGCCATTCCATATCACATTTTAATATGACCACCACTCGCATTAATTTCATGTTAATTTTAATATGACCACCACTCGCATTAATTTCATGTCACATTTTAATATGAGTCTTAAGACTACCATCACTCGAATTTATGTAGGAACGTGTTAATTTAACGATCCACAGTGTGAAATTGTAATTTTTAGAGAGATCATTGTAAGAAAACTGCTGTTCAAATAGTTTAAAGTTTATGAAAGTCTAAAACAAGATGCACAGACGTGCAGTCAGGGCACTTACATGTATATTGTGGTCCGTTTTATTTTTATTACGTACTCTCAAATTAAGAGTTGTCGGATTGGGAAGAAATGAGATGGAATCTAAAGCAGAGAAAGGAAAGGGGGCAGTGGGTTATTTAAAATAAATAAATATTAGTAAAAAAAAAAAAATAGTGAAGTATGTACTCTGTATGTACATTTGTACATGTATGGTGTATCAAAGCAAATGACGATAACCACCAATAGTGGAAACGTTTGAGTTTGCCACAGGTGTAATGTACCAGATGCTAAATGGCGGTTATAAAATACTTGGGCTTTCACTACTAATATCAAGTCTGTAAAAGAAACGATCAATGAAGGACACAGGTCTGGTCCAATTAGTCTCGCTCCATATGCAAAACATAAAAACACCTTCATGTACATTTTTAATAAAGTCACAATCTCATCTCACTATATTATATACGTAACTGATTAAATTAGTAAATTACATACATTATAATATCGTTAGATGAGATTGTGAATTTATAACGCAAAATACAAACACAATTAATTATCCTGTGAATACATGTGTATAATTCAATTATATATTATACATGTGGCATATGTGACCATCTATAATGTATGTACGCAACATCATTTTATTATTATAGAGAATACTACATAACATACCAAATATTGCTGTGTATTAGATGACTTTTCAAGTTCCTAAATACCACCATGAGAACAGGGCTTAGCCAAGAGGGAAGGAAATGGTTTATTTAACGATGCATTCAACACACTGTATTTACGTTATATGGCGTCAGACATATGGTTAAGGACCACACAGATATTGAGATAGGAAACCCGCTGTCGCCACTTCATGGGCTACTCTTTTCAGTTAGCAGCAAGGGATCTTTTATATGCATCATCCCACAGACAGGATATGCACATACCACAGCCTTTGTTACACCAGTCGTGGCGCACTGGCTGGAACGACAAATAGCCCAATGGGCCCACTGACGGGGATCGTTCCCAAACTGACCGTGCATCAAGCGAGCTCTTTACCACTGAGCTACGTCTCGCCCCCTACCAATAGAGAGAGTCAACAACAACAAAAAGTCTAATATCTTAAAACACAATAAAAATTCAGTGTTTACAGAAATAGGATACTATCGAAAATTTGTCGGTCATTCCAGGCCCCAAAAGCTTAACGTTGCGTTATTTAATCTGCATTATGATAATTATCAACATCCTCTTATTAATAACCAAGACCCATTTCAGTGTCCATTTGTTTGTTTGATACAAACAAAAAGGTTGTATTTTATTCGAGTCTTGAGAAATGAAAATAAATTTATTTTATTTTTATTGATCGGCAGTATCTGGCTAAAGCCACTTATTACACAGTAGTAGGACCTATTTAGCGTCACACCGGTGCATATAAAAGATCCCTTGCTGCTAATCGAAAAGAGTAGCCCATGAAGTGGTGACAGCGGGTTTCCTCCCTCATTATCTGTATCCGACAACATATAACTGTAAATAAAATGTGTTGAGTGCGTCGTTAAATAAACCATATATCCTAACTTGCTTCCTTGTGCTCTGGCAGTGTTGTTAAACAAAACAAACTTCTTCTTTTTCAAATATATCCATATTAAAATTTGGTAGTTTACCTGGCAAGTAAGAATGCTGGATTGGTTAGTGATGTATATTTCTT